>NC_041387.1:138584978-138612579 GCF_002162155.2 Triticum dicoccoides | reverse complement strand
AGGAAAGAAGGAATCCTACTCCTACTAGGAGGAGGATTCCCCCTCCTTGGCGCGCCCCAAGGGGCCGGCCGGCCTCTCCCCTTGCTCCTTTATATATGGGGGCGGGGGGGCACCCCAGAGACACACAAGTTGATCTTCGTGATCGTTCCTTAGCCGTGTGCGGTGCCCCCCTCCACGATATTACACCTTGGTCATATTGTAGCGGTGCTTAGGCGAAGCCCTGCGACGGTTGAATATCAAGATCGTCACCACGCCGTCGTGCTGACGGAACTCCTCCCTGAAGCTTTGCTGGATCGGAGCTCGGGGTGCGTCATCGAGCTGTACGTGTGTCAAGAACTCGGAGGTGCCGGAGTAACGGTGCTTGGATCGGTTGGACCGGGAAGACGTACGACTACTTCCTCTATGTTGCGTCAACGCTTCCGCTTCGGTCTACGAGGGTACGTAGACAACACTCTCCCCTCTCGTTGCTATGCATCACCATGATCTTGCATGTGCGTAGGAATTTTTTTGAAATTACTACGTTCCCCAACACCTCCTACTCTCAAGCTCCCGCGACTTCAGAAGCTCCTACCTCAACTAGAGCATCACCAAGTACCGGCGACAAGTCAAGTTCCAAGCAAGTTGCGCCTTCCTCGACTCGTCCTCCGGCAAGCACCTACAAATCCAAGACTCCCTCATCTTCGGCGCCTACCGATGATCCCGTCAAGACAAGTTCATTCAAGTGCTTCACATGTGGCGGCCGAGGACACAAGTCCTTCCAATGCACCAACAAGCAAACAATGATCTTCAACAATGATGGCACATACGACTCGATGAGTGAAGAAGAAATGGAATCCATTGAGCACATGGCCATGCACCGGCGCGTGAACGAAGATGAAGATGATCAAGTCTTTTGTGACAATGATTCAAGTCCCTCTCTCATGGTCTCCAAGGTCTTGACGCTCCAACACCACCAAGACGAAGATCAACGGTGCCACATCTTCCACACCAAGGCCGGCATCAATGGGCGATCCGTCAAGGTCATCATCGACGGAGGTAGTTGTCACAACTTGGCAAGTGAAGAGCTATGTTCCAATCTGCAATTGGTTAAGAAGAAGCACCCCCGTCCCTACAAGGTGTAATGGCTAAGCGGCTCCGGCACCATTCAAGTGGAGCACATGGTGCAAGTCTCTTTCAAGATCGGCGCCTATGAGGACACCTTAGAGTGCGATGTGGTTCCTATGTCCGTGTGCCACCTTCTTTTGGGAAGACCTTGGCAATTCGACCGCGGCGTCATCCTCAACGGACGAACCAACCACGATAGCTTTAAGATGAAAGGCAAGGAGTATGTGCTTCGACCAATGTCACCAAGCCAAGTGATCACCGACAAGCAAGCTTCCACCCATCATGGAGATACTAGTGAGAGAGTGCACCACCAAAAATAAAGTGAGAGCCACAAGCCAAAATTGAGCGCTTCTTCGCCAAGAGAGAAAAACTTAGTCATCCTAGCCACAAAAAGAGAGATGAGAGAAGTGTGTGAGAACCCATCAAGTGTCATCCACTTTTATCCTCCTATGCAAAGATGAGGTGACCAAAACTAACAATCCTAATGCTATTCCTCTAGTGTTTTCCAACTTGTTGCAGGAATTCGAGGATGTGTTTCCCGATGAGCTACCTCTCGGTCTCCCTCCTCTACGTGGCATTGAACATAGGATCGACCTCATCCCCGGCGCACCTCTTCAAAACAAGGCTCCCTACCGCATCAACCCCGAAGAAAGTAAGGAGATCCAATGGCAAGTACAACAACTCATCGACAACGGACATGTACGTGAAGGCTTAAGCCCTTGTGCCATTCCAGTTATACTTGTGCCCAAGCAAGATGGTAGTTTTCGCATGTGCTCAGATTGTAGGCCCATCAATGCTATCACCGTTCGTTATAGGCATCCCATTCCTCGCCTAGATGATATGCTCGATGAACTTAGCGGCGCCAACATTTTCTCAAAAATTGATCTTAAAAGTGACTATTATGAAATCCGCATACAGGAAGGTGATGAATGGAAAACCACTTTCAAAACAAAATTTGGCTTGTACGAGTGGTTGTTATGCCTATGGGTTTATCGGAAGCTCCCGGTACTTTCATGTGCCTTATGCATTTTGTGCTTCATCCTTACATTGGAGTGTTTGTTGTGGTTTACTTCGATGACATTCTTGTTTTTAGCAAATCCATGAAAGAGCATGTAAGTCATGTTAGGGCTGTTTTGCAAACTTTTCGCAAGGAACGTCTTTATGCCAACATGAAAGTGCACATTTGGTGTTGACAAGCTTGTTTTCTTGGGTGTCGTTGTTTCTTCCAAGGGTGTCCATGTTGATGAATCTAAAATTGAAGCAATTAAAACTTGGCCCCAACCCACCAATTTGCAACAAGTGCGTAGCTTTCTTGGCCTTGCGGGTTTCTATCATCTCTTTGTGAAAGACTTTAGCACCATTGCCTCACCTTTGCATGCTTTGAGTAAGAAAAATGCTCCTTTTGTTTGGGGACCTTTGCAATCTACCGCTTTTGATGAGCTCAAATCTTTCCTTACCCATGCTCCGATTCTTGCTTTACCCAACTTTGACAAAACTTTTGAGGTTCATTACGATGCAAGTGGTACCGGAATTGGTGGAGTTTTGATGCAAGAAAAGCGAGCTATTGCATATTTTAGTGAAAAACTCTCCGGTGCTCAACTTAATTACCCTATCTATGACAAGGAATTGTATGCTTTAGTACGTGTGTTGCATGTTTGGGAGCATTACCTTAGACCGCATGAGTTTGTCATACATACCGATCATGAAACACTTAAATACCTAAAGGGTCAAACTAAGTTGAATAAACGACATGCTAAATGGAGTGAATTCATTGAATCTTTCCCCTGTGTGATCAAGTACATTAAGGGCAAAGAAAATGTGGTGGCGGATGCCCTTTCCTGCAAATGCATGTTACTTACTCAACTTGAATTGAATGTAGTTGGATTTGATCATATCAAAGATTTGTATGAGCGTGATGTGACTTTTGCTACTCCTTATGCTAAGTGTGTGACGCATACTTCTTGGGAACGATATTATATCAAAGATGGTTATCTTATGAGAGCTAACAAACTATGCATTCCCGAGTCTTCTCTTCGTTTGTTACTTTTGCAAGAGGCTCACGGAGGTGGACTCATGGGACACTTTGGGCGCGACAAGACTTTTGCCACGCTTTCCAAGAACTATTATTTGCCCAAGATGTTTCGCGATGTCGCCCGCTTCACCAACCGGTGCTCTACATGTTGCAAAGCTAAGTCACAATCTCAATCCCATGGTTTACATATGCCTTTACCTATTCCACATCAACCGTGGGAAGATATTAGCATGGATTTTGTGCTTGGATTACCTAGGACACAGAATGGCAAGGACTCCGTTTTTGTTGTTGTGGACCGATTCTCTAAAATGGCTCATTTTATCCCATGCAATAAGATAGACGATGCTTCACATGTTGCCAATCTTTTTTGTAGGGAAATCTTGAGGTTTCATGGTGTGCCAAAGACAATTGTGTCGGACCGAGACGTCAAGTTCTTAAGCTACTTTTGGAAGACGGTATATGCCAAGCTCAAAATCAAGCTACTCTTCTCCACGGCATATCATCCTCAAACCGATGGCCAAACGGAAGTCACCAACCGGACGCTTGCAACTCTCTTGCGCGTGTTGATAAAGAAGAACATCAAGGAGTGGGAGGAGTGCCTACCCATCTCCGAGTACGCCTACAACCACGCAAGACACTCTACCACAGGCAAGTCCCCCTTCGAGGTCGTCTAAGGTTTCAACCCTTTGTCACCATTGGACAACCTTCCTCTACCGCTTCAAGAACGAGCAAACATGGACGCAAGTGCAAGAGCCGCCTACCTCAAGAAGATGCATGAATAAACACGTTCCATGATCGAGCGCCAAGTACAATGACTCACCGCCAAGCTCAACATCAACAAGTCTCCGATGGTGTTCCGACCGGGTGATCAAGTATGGATACACCTTCGCAAGGACCGCTTCCCCAAGGAACACAAGTACAAGCTACTCCCATGAGCCGACGGACCATTCAAGGTGCTCGCACGCTACAACGACAACGCCTAAAAGGTCGACATCCCACGCGATAAGTACAATGTTAGTGACATCTTCAACGTCAAAGACTTGGCCAAGTACCATGGTGATGAAGAGCATGATCTGTGGAGGGATCTCTCCCAAGGGGGGGAAGATGATGCGGAGCATCCCTCGACTACCCGCACCGACACTTCATCACCACCGCAAGCACCAAGAGGGCCAATGACAAGAGCACGTGCACGCAACATCAAGAATGAGGTCACTTCTTTCCTCCCCGAGTTTCGTTCGGTTTCACTTGAGAATGGGGTTCTACCTCAAAGAGATACACTATGCGTTCTTAGGTACAAAGAAGATGATCGTGAGGAGGAGAAGACGGAGATCCAAGCATACATGGAGGAGAAGAGCGAAGAAGGAAGCAAGGAGGAGAAACCCCCTGGACACCTCGGGTGCCTGGCCTCACCACCTGGGAGCTGCCCGGGCCTACCCCGGGTGCCCGGCCCCTTGGCTCCCGAGTGCCCGGGTCCTCCTCTCCTAGCCGCTGGCCGCCCCATCGGGTGCCCGGGCCTGGGACCCCCGGGTTCCCGGCCCCTCCCGACCGCCCTCCTGGCTCCACCCCGGGTGCCCGGGCCACCTCCAGTCGAGCCCCTGTACGGGCCGGGTGCCCGGTCCCCTCGCCTCCGGGTGCCCGGCCGAACCTGTTGCTGGCCCCTGGTCGGTCCGGGTGCCCGGCCCCCATGACCCCGGGTGCCCGGACAATACCGAGAGCATGCGTGCCTCTTTGGGGCTTTGCCCTTGTATCCCCCCTCCTCTCTTATTTCGTGTCAAAACTATAAGTACCCCCACCTAGCTCATTGGAGAGGTTAGCAAAGTATTTATAACACAAAAGAGGGCTTTGCTCATCTTCCTCCTCTAGGAGATCTAGACCTCCTCTTGGAGAAGATCCTCTTTGGATGCAAGACCTCACCTAGTGGGAAGAACCTTACCCAGGTGCTATTTTCCTTGAATTGGTCTTGTAATCTTGTGGATCTCATGTATGCTATTCTAGTGGATGTGATATTTGGGTTTGTTTGAGTGATTTGTGTCATGTGTTCTTGAGTGTTCTTCCTCTTTTCCCCCTCCAAGTGTGAAAAGATCCCCTCTAGGGTTTCACCCTACAACACATGGGCTCGTTGTCAGTAGTGTCCGGTGGGACTTTATCAACTCGTCGGGAAGGTAACGAATGTGGGATTCAATCTTTAGCCCCTCTTTACTTGACAATTTTAGGATCCACTTGATCTATTGAAACTATATATTTGATTTGCCACATCTCACATTGCACTTTGTTCTTTTGCCAGTGCATCCATGTTCAGTTCTTCCGTGAACATGGTACAAAGGGGAGTATTATAATATCTTTTAACCTTTTTGTTGGAAATATGCCCTAGAGGCAATAATAAAAGCATTATTATTATATTTCCTTGTTCATGATAATTGTCTTTATTCATGCTATAATTGTGTTATCCGGAAATCGTAATACATGTGTGAATAACAGACATCAACATGTCCCTAGTGAGCCTCTAGTTGACTAGCTCGTTGATCAACAGATAGTCATGGTTTCCTGACTATGGACACTGGATGTCATTGATAACGAGATCACATCATTAGGAGAATGATGTGATGGACAAGACCCAATCCTAAACATAGCACAAGATCGTATAGTTCGTTTGCTAGAGTTTTCCAATGTCAAGTATCTTTTCCTTAGACCATGAGATCGTGTAACTCCCGGATACCGTAGGAGTGCTTTGGGTATGCCAAACTTCACAACGTAACTGGGTGACTATAAAGGTAGACTACGGGTATCTCCAAAAGTGTCTGTTGGGTGACATGGATCAAGACTGGGATTTGTCACTCCGTATGACGGAGAGGTATCACTGGGCCCACTCGGTAATGCATCATCATAATGAGCTCAGAGTGACCAAGTGTCTGGTCACGGGATCATGCATTACGGTACGAGTAAAGTGACTTGCCGGTAACGAGATTGAACGAGGTATTGGGATACCGACGATCGAATCTCGGGCAAGTAACATATCGATAGACAAAGGGAATAGCGTACGGGGTTGATAGAATCCTCGACATCATGGTTCATCCGATGAGATCATCGTGGAGCATGTGGGAGCCAACATGGGTATCCAGATCCCGCTGTTGGTTATTGACCAGAGAGTCGTCTCGGTCATGTCTGCTTGTCTCCCGAACCCGTAGGGTCTACACACTTAAGGTTCGGTTACGCTAGGGTTGTAGGGATATGTATATGCAGTAACCCGAATGTTGTTCGGAGTCCCGTATGAGATCCCGGACGTCACGAGGAGTTCCGGAATGGTCCGGAGGTAAAGATTTATATATGGGAAGTCCTGTTTCGGGCATCGGGACAAGTTTCGGGGTTATCGGTATTGTACCGGGACCACCGGAGGGGTCCCGGGGGCCCACCGGGTGGGGCCACCCATCCCCGGGGGCCACATGGGCTGTAGGGGGTGCGCCTTGGCCTGCTTGGGCCAAGGGCACCAGCCCCACAAGGCCCATGCGCCTAGGGTTTCCAAGGGGGAGGAGTCCTACTAGTGGACACAAGGACACGTTCCGCACCAGAGTGGTACGGCAACCCTGTCTTGGAAATCATGTTGTTAGACAACGGTGAACCTTCGAACTATGAAGAAGCGATGGCGGGCCCGGATTCCGACAAATGGCTAGAAGCCATGAAATCCGAGATAGGATCCATGTATGAAAACGAAGTATGGACTTTGACTGACTTGCCCGTTGAACGGCGAGCCATAGAAAATAAATGGATCTTTAAGAAGAAGACAGACGCGGATGGTAATGTGACCATCTATAAAGCTCGGCTTGTCGCTAAGGGTTATCGACAAGTTCAAGGGGTTGACTACGATGAGACTTTCTCACCGGTAGCGAAGCTGAAGTCCGTCCGAATCATGTTAGCAATTGCCGCATTCTATGATTACGAAATATGGCAAATGGACGTCAAAACGGCATTCCTTAATGGTTTCCTTAAGGAAGAATTGTATATGATGCAGCCGGAAGGTTTTGTCGATCCTAAGAATGCTAACAAAGTGTGCAAGCTCCAACGCTCGATTTATGGGCTGGTGCAAGCATCTCGGAGTTGGAACATTCGCTTTGATGAGATGATCAAAGCGTTTGGGTTTACACAGACTTATGGAGAAGCCTGCGTTTACAAGAAAGTGAGTGGGAGCTCTGTAGCATTTCTCATATTATATGTAGATGACATACTCTTGATGGGAAATGATATAGAACTCTTGGACAGCATCAAGGCCTACTTGAATAAAAGTTTTTCAATGAAGGACCTTGGAGAAGCTGCTTATATATTAGGCATCAAAATCTATAGAGATAGATCAAGACGCCTCATAGGTCTTTCACAAAGCACATACCTTGATAAGATATTGAAGAAGTTCAATATGGATCAATCCAAGAAAGGGTTCTTGCCTGTGTTACAAGGTATGAAATTGAGCTCAGCTCAATGTCCGACCACGGCAGAAGATATAGAAGAGATGAGCGTCATCCCCTATGCCTCAGCCATAGGTTCTATTACATGCTGTGTACCAGACCTGATGTAAACCTTGCCGTAAGTTTGGTAGGAAGGTACCAAAGTAATCCCGGCAAGGAACACTGGACAGCGGTCAAGAATATCCTGAAGTACCTGAAAAGGACTAAGGAAATGTTTCTCGTTTATGGAGGTGACGAAGAGCTCGTTGTAAAGGGTTACGTCGACGCTAGCTTCGACACAGATCTGGATGACTCTAAGTCACAAACCGGATACGTGTATATTTTGAATGGTGGGGCAGTGAGCTGGTGCAGTTGCAAGCAAAGCGTTGTGGCGGGATCTACATGTGAAGCGGAGTACATGGCAGCCTCGGAGGCAGCACATGAAGCAATATGGGTGAAGGAGTTCATCACCGACCTAGGAGTCATACCCAATGCGTCGGGGCCGATCAAGCTCTTCTGTGACAACACTGGAGCTATTGCACTTGCCAAGGAGCCCAGGTTTCACAAGAAGACAAGGCACATCAAGCGTCGCTTCAACTCCATTCGTGAAAATGTTCAAGATGGAGACATAGAGATTTGTAAAGTACATACGGACCTGAATGTAGCAGATCCGTTGACTAAACCTCTCCCTAGAGCAAAACATGATCAACACCAGAATTCCATGGGTGTTCGATTCATCACAATATAACTAGATTATTGACTCTAGTGCAAGTGGGAGACTGTTGGAAATATGCCCTAGAGGCAATAATAAAAGCATTATTATTATATTTCCTTGTTCATGATAATTGTCTTTATTCATGCTATAATTGTGTTATCCGGAAATCGTAATGCATGTGTGAATAACAGACACCAACATGTCCCTAGTGAGCCTCTAGTTGACTAGCTCGTTGATCAACAGATAGTCATGGTTTCCTGACTATGGACACTGGATGTCATTGATAACGAGATCACATCATTGGGAGAATGATGTGATGGACAAGACCCAATCCTAAACATAGCACAAGATCGTATAGTTCGTTTGCTAGAGTTTTCCAATGTCAAGTATCTTTTCCTTAGACCATGAGATCGTGTAACTCCCGGATACCGTAGGAGTGCTTTGGGTATGCCAAACTTCACAACGTAACTGGGTGACTATAAAGGTAGACTACGGGTATCTCCAAAAGTGTCTGTTGGGTGACATGGATCAAGACTGGGATTTGTCACTCCGTATGACGGAGAGGTATCACTGGGCCCACTCGGTAATGCATCATCATAATGAGCTCAGAGTGACCAAGTGTCTGGTCACGGGATCATGCATTACGGTACGAGTAAAGTGACTTGCCGGTAACGAGATTGAACGAGGTATTGGGATACCGACGATCGAATCTCGGGCAAGTAACATATCGATAGACAAAGGGAATAGCGTACGGGGTTGATAGAATCCTCGACATCATGGTTCATCCGATGAGATCATCGTGGAGCATGTGGGAGCCAACATGGGTATCCAGATCCCGCTGTTGGTTATTGACCAGAGAGTCGTCTCGGTCATGTCTGCTTGTCTCCCGAACCCGTAGGGTCTACACACTTAAGGTTCGGTTACGCTAGGGTTGTAGGGATATGTATATGCAGTAACCCGAATGTTGTTCGGAGTCCCGTATGAGATCCCGGACGTCACGAGGAGTTCCGGAATGGTCCGGAGGTAAAGATTTATATATGGGAAGTCCTGTTTCGGGCATCGGGACAAGTTTCGGGGTTATCGGTATTGTACCGGGACCACCGGAGGGGTCCCGGGGGCCCACCGGGTGGGGCCACCCATCCCCGGGGGCCACATGGGCTGTAGGGGGTGCGCCTTGGCCTGCTTGGGCCAAGGGCACCAGCCCCACAAGGCCCATGCGCCTAGGGTTTCCAAGGGGGAGGAGTCCTACTAGTGGACACAAGGACACGTTCCGCACCAGAGTGGTACGGCAACCCTGTCTTGGAAATCATGTTGTTAGACAACGGTGAACCTTCGAACTATGAAGAAGCGATGGCGGGCCCGGATTCCGACAAATGGCTAGAAGCCATGAAATCCGAGATAGGATCCATGTATGAAAACGAAGTATGGACTTTGACTGACTTGCCCGTTGAACGGCGAGCCATAGAAAATAAATGGATCTTTAAGAAGAAGACAGACGCGGATGGTAATGTGACCATCTATAAAGCTCGGCTTGTCGCTAAGGGTTATCGACAAGTTCAAGGGGTTGACTACGATGAGACTTTCTCACCGGTAGCGAAGCTGAAGTCCGTCCGAATCATGTTAGCAATTGCCGCATTCTATGATTACGAAATATGGCAAATGGACGTCAAAACGGCATTCCTTAATGGTTTCCTTAAGGAAGAATTGTATATGATGCATCCGGAAGGTTTTGTCGATCCTAAGAATGCTGACAAAGTGTGCAAGCTCCAACGCTCGATTTATGGGCTGGTGCAAGCATCTCGGAGTTGGAACATTCGCTTTGATGAGATGATCAAAGCGTTTGGGTTTACACAGACTTATGGAGAAGCCTGCGTTTACAAGAAAGTGAGTGGGAGCTCTGTAGCATTTCTCATATTATATGTAGATGACATACTTTTGATGGGAAATGATATAGAACTCTTGGACAGCATCAAGGCCTACTTGAATAAAAGTTTTTCAATGAAGGACCTTGGAGAAGCTGCTTATATATTAGGCATCAAAATCTATAGAGATAGATCGAGACGCCTCATAGGTCTTTCACAAAGCACATACCTTGATAAGATATTGAAGAAGTTCAATATGGATCAATCCAAGAAGGGGTCCTTGCCTGTGTTGCAAGGTATGAAATTGAGCTCAGCTCAATGTCCGACCACGGCAGAAGATATAGAAGAGATGAGCGTCATCCCCTATGCCTCAGCCATAGGTTCTATTATGTATGCCATGCTGTGTACCAGACCTGATGTAAACCTTGCCGTAAGTTTGGTAGGAAGGTACCAAAGTAATCCCGACAAGGAACACTGGACAGCGGTCAAGAATATCCTGAAGTACCTGAAAAGGACTAAGGAAATGTTTCTCGTTTATGGAGGTGACGAAGAGCTCGTCGTAAAGGGTTACGTCGACGCTAGCTTCGACACAGATCTGGATGACTCTAAGTCACAAACCGGATACGTGTATATTTTGAATGGTGGGGCAGTAAGCTGGTGCAGTTGCAAGCAAAGCATCGTGGCAGGATCTACATGTGAAGCGGAGTACATGGCAGCCTCGGAGGCAGCACATGAAGCAATATGGGTGAAGGAGTTCATCACCGACCTAGGAGTCATACCCAATGCGTCGGGGCCGATCAAGCTCTTCTGTGACAACACTGGAGCTATTGCACTTGCCAAGGAGCCCAGGTTTCACAAGAAGACAAGGCACATCAAGCGTCGCTTCAACTCCATTCGTGAAAATGTTCAAGATGGAGACATAGAGATTTGTAAAGTACATATGGACCTGAATGTAGCAGATCCGTTGACTAAACCTCTCCTTAGAGCAAAACATGATCAACACCAGAATTCCATGGGTGTTCGATTCATCACAATTGACTCTAGTGCAAGTGGGAGACTGTTGGAAATATGCTCTAGAGGCAATAATAAAAGCATTATTATTATATTTCCTTGTTCATGATAATTGTCTTTATTCATGCTATAATTGTGTTATCCGAAAATCGTAATACATGTGTGAATAACAGACATCAACATGTCCCTAGTGAGCCTCTAGTTGACTAGCTCGTTGATCAACAGATAGTCATGGTTTCCTGACTATGGACACTGGATGTCATTGATAACGAGATCACATCATTAGGAGAATGATGTGATGGACAAGACCCAATCCTAAACATAGCACAAGATCGTATAGTTCGTTTGCTAGAGTTTTCCAATGTCAAGTATCTTTTCCTTAGACCATGAGATCGTGTAACTCCCGGATACCGTAGGGGTGCTTTGGGTATGCCAAACGTCACAACGTAACCGGGTGACTATAAAGGTAGACTACGGGTATCTCCGAAAGTGTCTGTTGGGTGACATGGATCAAGACTGGGATTTGTCACTCCGTATGACGGAGAGGTATCACTGGGCCCACTCGGTAATGCATCATCATAATGAGCTCAGAGTGACCAAGTGTCTGGTCACGGGATCATGCATTACGGTACGAGTAAAGTGACTTGCCGGTAACGAGATTGAACGAGGTATTGGGATACCGACGATCGAATCTCGGGCAAGTAACATATCGATAGACAAAGGGAATAGCGTACGGGGTTGATAGAATCCTCGACATCGTGGTTCATCCGATGAGATCATCGTGGAGCATGTGGGAGCCAACATGGGTATCCAGATCCCGCTGTTGGTTATTGACCGGAGAGTCGTCTCGGTCATGTCTGCTTGTCTCCCGAACCCGTAGGGTCTACACACTTAAGTTTCAGTTACGCTAGGGTTGTAGGGATATGTATATGCAGTAACCCGAATGTTGTTCGGAGTCCCGGATGAGATCCCGGACGTCACGAGGAGTTCCGGAATGGTCCGGAGGTAAAGATTTATATATGGGAAGTCCTGTTTCGGGCATCGGGACAAGTTTCGGGGTTATCGGTATTGTACCGGGACCACCGGAAGGGTCCCGGGGGTCCACCGGGTGGGTCCACCTGTCCCGGGGGGCCACATGGGCTGCAGGGGGTGCGCCTTGGCCTAATGGGCCAAGGGCACCAGCCCCACATAGGCCCATGCGCCTAGGGTTTAAGGGGGAAAGAGTCCTAGGAGGGGAAGGCACCTCCTAGGTGCCTTGGGGGGGAGGGAAACCTCCCCTTGGCCGCCGGCCATAGGAGATTGGATCTCCTAGGCTGCACACCACCCCCCCTTGGCCCTCCTATATATAGTGGGGGAGAGGAGGGACTTCATACCTGAACGCCCTGGCCTTTGGTTGCCTCCTTCTCCCTCTCCAACACCTCCTCCACCTCCATAGTGCTTAGCGAAGCTCTGCCGGAGTACTGCAGCTCCATCAACACCACGCCGTCGTGCTGCTGCTGGTGCCATCTCCCTCAACCTCTCCTCCCTCCCTTGCTGGATCAAGAAGGAGGAGACGTGGCTGTTCCGTACGTGTTGAACGCGGAGGTGCCGTCCGTTCGGCGCTGGTCATCGGTGATTTGGATCACGTCGAGTACGACTACATCATCACCGTTCTTTTGAACGCTTCCGCTCGCGATCTACAAAGGTATGTAGATGCATCTAATCACTCGTTGCTAGATGAACTCCTAGATTATCTTGGTGAAACGAGTAGGAAAATTTTTGTTTTCTGCAACGTTCCCCAACAGTGGCATCATGAGCTAGGTCTATGCGTAGTTCTTCTTGCGCGAGTAGAACACAATTTGTTGTGGGCGTAGATTTGTCAACTCTCTTGCCGTTACTAGTCCTTTCTTGCTTCAGCGGCATTGTGGGATGAAGCGGCCCGACCAACCTTACACGTACGCTTACGTGAGACCGGTTCCACCGACTAACATGCACTAGTTGCATAAGGTGGCTGGCGGGTGTCTGTCTCTCCTACTTTAGTTGGAGCGGAATCGATGAACAGGGTCCTTATGAAGGGTAAACAGAAGTTGACAAATCACGTTGTGGCTTTAACGTAGGTAAGAAAACGTTCTTGCTAGAACCCTAATTCAGCCACGTAAAAACTTGCAACAACAATTAGAGGACGTCTAACTTGTTTTTGCAGCAAGTGGTTTGTGATATGATATGGCCAAAGTTGTGATGAATGATGAATGATCTATATGTGATGTATGAGATGTTCATGCTATTGTAATAGGAATCACGACTTGCATGTCGATGAGTATGACAACCGGCAGGAGCCATAGGAGTTGTCCTTATTCTTTTATATGACCTGCGTGTCATCAAGAAACGCCATGTAAATTACTTTACTTTATTGCTAAACGCGTTAGCCATAGTAGTAGAAGTAATAGTTGGCGAGCAACTTCATGGAGACACGATGATGGAGATCATGATGATGGAGATCATGGTGTCAAGCCGGTGACAAGATGATCATGGAGCCCCAAGATGGAGATCAAAGGAGCTATGTGATATTGGCCATATCATGTCACATTTATTATTTGATTGCATGTGATGTTTATCATGTTTTGCATCTTGTTTACTTAGAACGACGGTAGTAAATAAGGTGATCCCTCATACTAATTTCAAGAAGTGTTCCCCCTAACTGTGCACCGTTGCGACAGTTCGCTGTTTCAAAACACCACGTTATGATCGGGTGTTTTATTCAGACGTTCACATACAACGGGTGTAAGACAGATTTACACATGCAAACACTTAGGTTGACTTGACGAGCCTAGCATGTACAGACATGGCCTCGGAACACGGAAGACCGAAAGGTCGAGCATGAGTCTTATAGAAGATACGATCAACATGAAGATGTTCACCGATGTTGACTAGTCCGTCTCACGTGATGATCGGACACGGTCTAGTTTAACTCGGATCATGTAATACTTAGATGACTAGAGGGATGTCTAATCTAAGTGGGAGTTCACTAATAATTTGATTGGTTGAACTTAATTATCATGAACTTAGTCTAAATATTTTACAATATGTCTTGTAGATCAAATGGCCAACGTAGTCCTCAACTTCAACGCGTTCCTAGAGAAAACCAAGCTGAAAGACGATGGCAGCAACTATACGGACTGGGTCCGGAACCTGAGGATCATCCTCATAGCTGCCAAGAAAGATTATGTCCTACAAGCACCGCTTGGTGACGCACCCGTTCTCCCTGCAGAACAAGACGTTATGAACGCTTGGCAGGCACGTTCCGATGACTACTCCCTCGTTCAGTGGGGCATGCTTTACAGCCTAGAGCCGGGGCTCCAAAAGCGTTTTGAGAGACATGGAGCATATGAGATGTTCGAAGAGCTGAAAATGGTTTTCCAAGCTCATGCCCGGGTCGAGAGATATGAAGTCTCCGACAAATTCTTCAGCTGTAAGATGGAGGAAAACAGTTCTGTCAGTGAGCACATACTCACTATGTCTGGGTTGCATAACCGCTTGACTCAGCTGGGAGTTAATCTCCCGGATGATGCGGTCATTGACAGAATCCTCCAGTCGCTTCCACCAAGCTACAAGAGCTTTGTGATGAACTTCAATATGCAGGGGATGGAAAAGACCATTCCTGAAGTATTTGCTATGCTAAAATCAGCAGAGGTAGAAGTCAGGAAAGAACATCAAGTGTTGATGGTCAATAAAACCACTAAGTTCAAGAAAGGCAAGGGTAAAAAGAACTTCAAGAAGGACGGCAAGGGGGTTGCCGCGCCCGGCAAGCAAGCTGCCGGGAAGAAGCCAAAGAATGGACCCAAGCCCGAGACTGAGTGCTTTTATTGCAAGGGAAGCGGTCACTGGAAGCGGAACTGCCCTAAGTACTTAGCGGATAAGAAGGCCGGCAAAACCAAAGGTATATGTGATATACATGTAATTGATGTGTACCTTACTAGTGCCCGTAGTGGCTCCTGGGTATTTGATACCGGTGCAGTTGCTCACATTTGTAACTCAAAGCAGGGGCTGCGGAATAAGCGGAAACTGGCAAAGGACGAGGTGACGATGCGCGTCGGGAATGGTTCCAAGGTCAATGTGATCGCCGTCGGCACGCTACCTCTGCATCTCTCTTCGGGATTAGTTTTAAACCTTAATAATTGTTATTTAGTGCCAGCTTTGAGCATGAACATTGTATCGGGATCTCGTTTAATTCGAGATGGCTACTCTTTTAAATCTGAGAATAATGGTTGTTCCATTTTTATGAGAGATATGTTTTATGGTCATGCTCCTATGGTGAATGGTTTATTCTTTATGAATCTCGAACGTGATGCTACACATGTTCATAATGTGAGTACCAAAAGAAGTAAGGTTGATAATGATAGTCCCACATACTTGTGGCACTGCCGCCTTGGTCACATAGGTGTCAAACGCATGAAGAAGCTCCATGCTGATGGACTTTTAGAGTCTCTTGATTATGAATCATTTGACACGTGCGAACCATGCCTTATGGGTAAAATGACCAAGACTCCGTTCTCAGGAACAATGGAGCGAGCAACCGACTTATTGAAAATCATACATACTGATGTGTGCGGTCCGATGAGTGTTGAGGCTCGCGGTGGCTATCGTTATGTTCTCACTCTCACTGATGATTTAAGTAGGTATGGGTATATCTACTTAATGAAACACAAGTCTGAAACCTTTGAAAAGTTCATGGAATTTCAGAGTGAGGTTGAAAATCAACGTGACAGGAAAATCAAGTTTCTACGATCAGATCGTGGAGGAGAATACTTGAGTCACGAGTTTGGGGCACACTTAAGAAAATGTGGAATAGTTTCACAACTCACGCCGCCTGGAACACCTCAGCGTAATGGTGTGTCCGAACATCGTAATCGCACTCTGTTAGATATGGTGCGATCTATGATGTCTCTTACCGATTTACCGCTTTCTTTTATGGGCTATGCTTTAGAGACTGCCGCATTCACTTTAAATAGGGCTCCGTCGAAATCCGTTGAGACGACACCGTATGAATTGTGGTTTGGGAAGAAACCTAAGCTGTCGTTTCTAAAAGTTTGGGGATGCGATGCTTATGTCAAGAAACTTCAACCTGAAAAGCTCGAACCCAAGTCGGAAAAATGCGTCTTAATAGGATACCCAAAAGAAACTATTGGGTACACCTTCTACCTCAGATCCGAAGGCAAGATCTTTGTTGCCAAGAATGGGTCCTTTCTGGAGAAAGAGTTTCTCTCGAAAGAAGTAAGTGGGAGGAAAGTAGAGCTTGATGAAGTATTACCTCTTGAACCGGAAAATGGCGCAACTCAAGAAAATGTTCCTGAGGTGCCAGCACCGACTAGAGAGGGAGTTAATGATAATGATCAAGATACTTCTGATCAAGCTCCTACTGAAATTCGAAGGTCCACAAGGACACGTTCCGCACCAGAGTGGTACGGCAACCCTGTCTTGGAAATCATGCTGTTAGACAACGGTGAACCTTCGAACTATGAAGAAGCGATGGCGGGCCCGGATTCTGACAAATGGCTAGAAGCCATGAAATCCGAGATAGGATCCATGTATGAAAACGAAGTATGGACTTTGACTGACTTGCCCGTTGAGCGGCGAGCCATAGAAAATAAATGGATCTTTAAGAGGAAGACAAACGCAGATGGTAATGTGACCATCTATAAAGCTCGGCTTGTCGCTGAGGGTTATCGACAAGTTCAAGGGGTTGACTACGATGAGACTTTCTCACCGGTAGCGAAGCTGAAGTCCGTCCGAATCATGTTAGCAATTGCCGCATTCTATGATTGCGAAATATGGCAAATGGACGTCAAAACGGCATTCCTTAATGGTTTCCTTAAGGAAGAATTGTATATGATGCAGCCGGAAGGTTTTGTCGATCCTAAGAATGCTGACAAAGTGTGCAAGCTCCAACGCTCGATTTATGGGCTGGTGCAAGCATCTCGGAGTTGGAACATTCGCTTTGATGAGATGATCAAAGCGTTTGGGTTTACACAGACTTATGGAGAAGCCTGCGTTTACAAGAAAGTGAGTGGGAGCTCTGTAGCATTTCTCATGTTATATGTAGATGACATACTTTTGATGGGAAATGATATAGAACTCTTGGACAGCATCAAGGCCTACTTGAATAAAAGTTTTTCAATGAAGGACCTTGGAGAAGCTGCTTATATATTAGGCATCAAAATCTATAGAGATAGATCGAGACGCCTCATAGGTCTTTCACAAAGCACATACCTTGATAAGATATTGAAGAAGTTCAATATGGATCAATCCAAGAAGGGGTTCTTGCCTGTGTTGCAAGGTATGAAATTGAGCTCAGCTCAATGTCCGACCATGGCAGAAGATATAGAAGAGATGAGCGTCATCCCCTATGCCTCAGCCATAGGTTCTATTATGTATGCCATGCTGTGTACCAGACCTGATGTAAACCTTGCCGTAAGTTTGGTAGCAAGGTACCAAAGTAATCCCGGCAAGGAACACTGGACAGCGGTCAAGAATATCCTGAAGTACCTGAAAAGGACTAAGGAAATGTTTCTCGTTTATGGAGGTGACGAAGAGCTCGTCGTAAAGGGTTACGTCGACGCTAGCTTCGACACAGATCTGGATGACTCTAAGTCACAAACCGGATACGTGTATATTTTGAATGGTGGGGCAGTAAGCTGGTGCAGTTGCAAGCAAAGCGTCGTGGCGGGATCTACATGTGAAGCGGAGTACATGGCAGCCTCGAAGGCAGCACATGAAGCAATATGGGTGAAGGAGTTCATCACCGACCTAGGAGTCATACCCAATGCGTCGGGGCCGATCAAGCTCTTCTGTGACAACACTGGAGCTATTGCACTTGCCAAGGAGCCCAGGTTTCACAAGAAGACAAGGCACATCAAGCGTCGTTTCAACTCCATTCGTGAAAATGTTCAAGATGGAGACATAGAGATTTGTAAAGTACATACGGACCTGAATGTAGCAGATCCATTGACTAAACCTCTCCCTAGAGCAAAACATGATCAACACCAGAATTCCATGGGTGTTCGATTCATCACAATGTAACTAGATTATTGACTCTAGTGCAAGTGGGAGACTGTTGGAGATATGCCCTAGAGGCAATAATAAAAGCATTATTATTATATTTCCTTGTTCATGATAATTTTCTTTATTCATGCTATAATTGTGTTATCCGGAAATCGTAATACATGTGTGAATAACAGACATCAACATGTCCCTAGTGAGCCTCTAGTTGACTAGCTCGTTGATCAACAGATAGTCATGGTTTCCTGACTATGGACACTGGATGTCATTGATAACGAGATCACATCATTAGGAGAATGATGTGATGGACAAGACCCAATCCTAAACATAGCACAAGATCGTATAGTTCGTTTGCTAGAGTTTTCCAATGTCAAGTATCTTTTCGTTAGACCATGAGATCGTGTAACTCCCGGATACCGTAGGAGTGCTTTGGGTATGCCAAACGTCACAACGTAACTGGGTGACTATAAAGGTAGACTACGGGTATCTCCGAAAGTGTCTGTTGGGTGACATGGATCAAGACTGGGATTTGTCACTCCGTATGACGGAGAGGTATCACTGGGCCCACTCGGTAATGCATCATCATAATGAGCTCAGAGTGACCAAGTGTCTGGTCACGGGATCATGCATTACGGTACGAGTAAAGTGACTTGCCGGTAACGAGATTGAACGAGGTATTGGGATACCGACGATCGAATCTCGGGCAAGTAACATATCGATAGACAAAGGGAATAGCGTACGGGGTTGATAGAATCCTCGACATCGTGGTTCATCCGATGAGATCATCGTGGAGCATGTGGGAGCCAACATGGGTATCCAGATCCCGTTGTTGGTTATTGACCGGAGAGTCGTCTCGGTCATGTCTGCTTGTCTCCCGAACCCGTAGGGTCTACACACTTAAGTTTCAGTTACGCTAGGGTTGTAGGGATATGTATATGCAGTAACCCAAATATTGTTCGGAGTCCCGGATGAGATCCCGGACGTCACGAGGAGTTCCGGAATGGTCCGGAGGTAAAGATTTATATATGGGAAGTCCTGTTTCGGGCATCGGGACAAGTTTCGGGGTTATCGGTATTGTACCGGGACCACCGGAAGGGTCCCAGGGGTCCACCGGGTGGGTCCACCTGTCCCGGAGGGGCACATGGGCTGTAGGGGGTGCGCCTTGGCCTAATGGGCCAAGGGCACCAGCCCCACATAGGCCCATGCGCCTAGGGTTTAAGGGGGAAAGAGTCCTAGGAGGGGAAGGCACCTCCTAGGTGCCTTGGGGGGAGGGAAACCTCCCCTTGGCCGCCGGCCATAGGAGATTGGATCTCCTAGGCTGCGCACCACCCCCCCTTGGCCCTCCTATATATAGTGGGGGAGAGGAGGGACTTCATACCTGAACGCCCTGGCCTTTGGTTGCCTCCTTCTCCCTCTCCAACACCTCCTCCACCTCCATAGTGCTTAGCGAAGCTCTGCCGGAGTACTGCAGCTCCATCAACACCACGCCGTCGTGCTGCTGCTGGTGCCATCTCCCTCAACCTCTCCTCCCTCCCTTGCTGGATCAAGAAGGAGGAGACGTGGCTGTTCCGTACGTGTGTTGAACACGGAGGTGCCGTCCGTTCGGCGCTGGTCATCGGTGATTTGGATCACGTCGAGTACGACTACATCATCACCGTTCTTTTGAACGCTTCCGCTCGCGATCTACAAAGGTATGTAGATGCATCTAATCACTCGTTGCTAGATGAACTCCTAGATGATCTTGGTGAAACGAGTAGGAAAATTTTTGTTTTCTGCAACGTTCCCCAACACTTTTATCCTTAAAAGAAAAGGGAACAAATGAGTTTAAGTAAAAAAGGGAAAATCATCATGAATTCAAGCATGGGAACAACATCGGAATTGTTGGCACGGAAAGCGGAGAAGAATCTTAGTTGATCCTCCTGCAGTTCATTCTGATATGTCCGTTGGATCCCATCAGCGGCGTGATGTCCCCCATCTTGATCATTCCCTCCACAAAGTCCTTGAAGAAGGCGCTCTGGCTACCGACGTACTCCCGGACCAGCGCATCGGCAGCACCGCCATTGAAGAGCTCCTGGTCCGAGTGCAGAAGGCCCCTCTTCTGGACAAGGTTTTTGTAGTAGTCATTCTCGAAAACGGCCGGAGTTTGCAGGTCGAGGGGCGTCAGGTTGTTGTCACCGGAGCCAGTGGCGCGAGGGCAGCCTGACTGGTGGCTCCTGGTGAAGCCGGCGTCGATGTTTGTGTCGTTGTAGATGTGGTCCCGGAAGTTTGTGCAGCGTGCTAGGCCGATTGTGTGGGCTCCTGGAACACAAGTTATACCGTCAGCTCAAGTTATTACCTGATTTGCAGCTACTCTTTTGTCATTCCTTCGGTAGGAATCATTCACCGACTTTCCTAATTAGTATTACGTGTTTATTAAGTAACCAAGGAAAAAAAATGACGTTGTCCAGTCTTACAAATTAAGCAGACAAACCAAAGGTTAGGTCAGTGGTAATTAGTCATCGATCAACTTTGTAACTCATCACCTATAAATTATAGTATATTTGTTTAATCCTGAGATATTGTCTTATGTAGAATTTTTGAGCTTTGGAGTCAAAACGTGGATATCAGTTCCGTTGGTTGATACCGACTATAAAGCTACCGACTCGGCGACTCCATTGAGAAATTAACAGTCTGGGAAAGTAGTCAAAGAATTTTAACTTGCTTCTTCAGCAAAGGAAAATATTACTTTGTCATGACAACTTATGTTGGCTCAGAGTGCAACTGCAAAATTGTACTGCCTGAGAGTGCGTAATTATTTTTGAAAATAAAGTACATAGAAGAAAGTTGATGGAAGATGTCAGCGGTTGATTTGGGATATGTACCGATGTACGTACGGTTTATTTTGCATGTACGTATATGTATGTATGTATGTATGTACTACCTGACAGTGCGACCATGTCTTTCTGGGAGAGCCCCTGCGCGGCGAAGAGGGACGTAAGGTTTGCGAGCCCCGACGTCGGCGGGGGGATGTTGTTCTCGGCGCCGTTGAAGCTCGCCGTGGTCGAGTCTCTCCGCCCCATCTTCACCTCCCAGCTCGGGCCACCCAGCTACACGTACACAACGCATGTCACAGTAGTGTTAGACTTCGCAAAAAAAAAGACTATGCATGTATGGATACTTACGAAGACGACGCTCTCCTCGGCGGCGATGGCGAGGATGTCGGCGCAGGAGACGACCCCGGGACAACACTCCTCGACGGCCGCCTTGACGGCGTCGATGACCTCGAACCCCCTGGCGGAGTTCTTGTTGGGCGTGGCGTTCTTCTCGCCGCGCAGGCCCGGCGCGTCGTCCAGCAGCAGCGAGGCGTCGCAGCCCTGGACGAAGCAGTCGTGGAAGAAGAGGCGGACGATGGAGGCGCCCACGCGGCGCTCCCTAGCGATGGCCGGGTGCAGCGCCGAGCGCACGGCTTTGAGCATGCCCGGGCAGGAGCGGGAGTAGAATCCCGACGACAGCTGCGCCGACGCTCCTCCGCTGGCTATGGCGACCAGCGCGAGGATGAGCGAGAGGGCAACAATGGCGCGCGCCGCCATGATCGGTCTATGGGTGTTTGCTTATGATGCTACTCTATCGAGCGGTCTATTCTAGCTAGTCAGCCAGATAGTGCCTTGAGAGAGCTTGTTTGCTGGATGTGGTGGAGGAACGCGGGGCGGCCGGTATTTATAGGAAGAAAAGGTAGCTCACGCCGCTGGCCATGATTATCCTAGCTACCAGTCTGCCATCATATATTAGTATTAGATTGCATCATCATGCCCCCATCGTCTTCACCAACTCCGGTGGACTTTGAGCGTTGATCCAAACGGGCGCTCGCTTTGGAATAACGCGTTTCACACCAGATGCATATGTAACGTAGCTCGTGAAAAATGAACAGCTCTGTTCTGGGGAAAAGCTGTTGCATGCCGATCGACACTGTGGCATCGACGAAACGGTGAAGCAAAGAGCCATGTCAGTCATGCTTGCATGCATGGCTCGGCCAGTCGGCCTCCTTCATGTTGCTTTCCTTGGCTTCGGAAAACTACTAGCTGGCCAGCTGCCTTCCGCTACCGACAGTTTCTGCTAGCTACTCTGTACCCTGCGTCAAATTTAGGTCATTATTTTTAACACATACATGTGGACTTAAAGGTAGTTGACACTTTGAAACAGGAACAAAGTGGTATACATTAACACGCTGATTTATTTTGTTCCACGAGGAATGTCAAGGTTAGTTTACGTCTCCATCGGTAGGTAGCTCCGGAATAGTAAGATGATGATCCCGATCCGACCATCCCGTTGATTTTTCTCATGCATACTCTCTCAAGTTTCGAGGACAGACAGGCGGACCGGGTCTCCGGCGGCACCATTTCTCCCATATGCTCATCGCAGACACCGCAGGCACGCATGGTCATGGCCAAAACATTTATAGTAGTATTATCTTTGGCATGAACAATTCAAACGATAATTCTTTCCTCCAGGTAGCATGTATGTACTGCGTAGCCATGGCCGCCGAGGAGAGCGCTGTCTGTGGAGTAGGTCTGTATGTGAAAAGTATCTTATATCTGTCTGCTGAGTGCTGACCGTATAATACAAAAGAAAGGACTGTATAACGCCATACATCTTCTTTTTCAGGGATGGAGAACTCCTACTACACCATGCAAAAAAAAAATAAAGAGAGAACTCCTACTACTTGATAGTATTTCTGCTTAGTCAAAGTGAGTATAATGATTTTTAGGTTCGTCGTAATGGAGAGTATTATATACTAGTACTCCCTCCATTTTTGTATACGAAGCCACAAACTCATATTACATGTACCAAGATAAAAATTAATGCATGTTTAAGTCAATGTGGCAAGCTAGCTTGTCGTCTTGTTTGTTGTGTTAATTAATGTGGTTTTTCTCTCCCGCGCACAACAAGGCAACCCTTTTACTCATTGGTTGATAAATGTTGGGAATGCAAGCCAACCTTCTCACTCTCGCATGCATGCAAGGGATATTAATGTCCTCGGGTTCTAGACGAGGCAAACGCCATCAATTTTGCCTCAATTAATGTTAATGGCCTTGTATAGTTACAAATTATAATTTTGACAGTGGCCTTGTATACAAAAATGGAGAGAGTATCATGCATATGATATTAGTGCATGATACCACTTTCCTAATGCATAGTATCATAATTTAATATCTTAGGTTGCCTTAGTAATTGTCATGCATGACACAAAGTAATACAACATTTAATATAATAACACATCATCTCTTTTCTCATTTAATTGTGTGCCACATCATTCAAAAAGTCTAGTTGACATGCATGATACCGCTTATGATACTCACATTACAACCAGCCTTAGGCCCAGTTCACACAACATGCACCCACTTAATAACTAGTTTAGTTAGAACTTTCTAATTTGAGTGTTCTGTATTCGCAGATTTTCGTTTACTGACTCCAAGTATCCTAAGCATCGATGAAGAAGATTTCCACTGATGTTTATATTGTATCCCCTCTGTCTCACAATGTAAATTCAAAAAATGTCTTGCAATATGGGACGAAGGGTTGTTAGAATCTTATGCTTGGTTGCACTTTCCTGGCGACTCGGGAGTGTGCTGCCACCACCGCCTAGGTTCCCCCCTCTCGTCACCCTTCCCCTCGCCACCACAGACGGGCGCCACCGGGCAAAGCCCTTGTGGCGTAGGCGGTGGGGTGGGGGTGGGGTTGCTCGTGGCTTGGTGAGCGGGGCTCCATCCCCTCGTCAGCACCGTAGGGAGTAGGTCGCCCTCATGCCCCACGCCTTTCCCCGATGCCCAGCTTGATTCAATGGCATGGTCTCCATCGCTGGTGCCTCCGTGTGGTTCCTGGTATGGGCACCGTCTTCTGGCGGCGGATCTGGGAGCTCTTAGATCTGATCGGGGATGGAGGCTAGCCGGTGGCCCTGCGGGGTGGCGGTGGTGCTGCGAATGGCGGCCAGGCTTTGCCGGTCTGGTGTGGCAGGGGTGCCCGGCGCATCTGGCCAGGGCGTGGAAGCGCGAGATGATGTGGTGGTGGCTGGAGCGCCGGCGATGCTGAGGTGCTGGGGGAGTCGAGATCAGATGCACACGATGCTGGATGAAGGTTCGTTGAGCTGATCCATGTGAAAGCCCCGCTCTCGGCTAGGTGCCAAGGCCGGCGATGGTGACGCTTTCCGGTGTCGTCTCCTTCCTGAAGGCATCGCCCTGGAGAAGCTCAAGACCTCTATCCGCTACCTCCGGGGGAAACCCTAGATCAGTCGATCGGATGACGGCGGTGCTCTTGTGTCGTTGCCCCCTTGGGGGCGTCATTCTTGGAGGTGTGCACTGGCTCGAGGGACCAGTTGACGGTTTTAGCGCTGGAGCGGCATTTCATGTCACGCATCGACGATGTGGAGTCTTCGCAGCGTGGCGCAGCAGGGTCTCGGCAACGGATATGTGATGATGGACGTGCGTAGGGAGGTGGCGTTGTCTGGTGGCGTGGTGGCGTCGACGGCAGGCCTGGCAAGGTGGATGCGTCAGTTTTTGCTCTGAAGATGGATCGGTGGAAGACGGCGGCGGCGGCCACTGAGAGTGCGCCAGACCGGGGTGTGCCCCAGACCCGGCAACGACTTTGTTGGGGCCTCCGGCTTTAGATGTTAGGTTTTGGTGTGAGGTCTATTTGGTATTCGACTCAGACTTTCGGCGCCTCTTCATTAAGTTGATAGGAGTAGCGACAGATGTTGCCAAGTAGGTGCTTCAGACTTACTGATGTATCACTTTGTAAGATCTTTGTGAACCATTAATAAAATGATTATAATGCATCGTCCAGATGCAGAGGCCGGGGGTCATCCTCCTTTAAAAAAATGAGCTGGAGGGAGTAGATGCTAATATGCCTTGTTGGTTCGATAAGGATTCTATATATATGAAGTTTACATACCCGAAGCTTTTTGGGGGCAGAAACTCAGAATTGCTGTTTGCTTGTTTGCACGCAAGGTCTAGCTAGGTTCATATATTAATAACATCTCTGTAGAACTGTCTTTGAAAGGGACCGAGAAGCTTTCAAAGTAGCGGATTTAGTGAGAGTACTCCCTAAACTGGCAAATTAGTGCAAGTGGTGTTCTGTTCTGCTGCTTTACGGTTAGATAGATACCTTCTAGTCAAAAGGAATTCAATGCTGGTTGCTGGATGCAATGCAAATACTAGCGACTTTTGGATCCGACCGCACCGCAATCGCCGGAGGTTTGGCAGACCAAAATGCTGCACTTCTTCATGTATGCTGTTAAAGTATCAAAATGCTGCGGCAGCAGCTGAACTTCTCTGACCACAACTACTTGGCATTAAGAAAAATCAACGACAATATCTGGGTTAGCTCGCTGAATAATTTGTTTGTTGACTGTCGATCGACGAATATTATTTGTTTTGTTCGTTCGTACGTGCTTGTTGTTTGTTTCTGAGGAGCATTAACATAAGATGGCTGGCTAGGTAATCATATTTTTCGTGCAAGATCAGGCTAAACAAATGACAACACCAGTATATAAGAGTGTATTTGGTAGGTCGCATGCCGTTCATACAGACTTGAGGATGCAAATTCGACTTGTTCGGCAGCCTGAGCTGCGTCGAGTTCGTGGCCCGCACGAATCTTAAAGCAGCACCAGGCCTAGCTGAGGAGGAACGGCTGCATTATCCATTTTCCGCTGAATTGGTTGTCCGCTCTTCGTCTCCTTTGTTATTTGTTTTTTCGAAACGGAGGCAAAAAATTTGCCTCATCTATTAAATGAGGAGAAAAGAGTTTTAGAGTGTTACAAGAACCCACTGAAGCACGACCTGACAATAACTCGCTTAATACAATTTTCGCTAGTTTCTTAGCACCGGCGGTAACCCATAGCTTAGCTTCGTCGGTAACAATTTATTTGAGGATGATTGGCAGCGGCGCGCTCTTGTGTCGGAAGACCCTAGCATTCCTCTCATTCCATACTACCCAAGTCACGAGCATGGTGAGGGAGGCCATCGCTCGACTATTGGGGTTGGCCAGTCGGTTCTCTTATCCCACCATTTGAAGAGGGATTCGTGGAGGTGCCAAGTGGTGGTGCCCATATGCGCAAGCCCATATTTTTCGATGACCATGTTCCAAAGCCGGGTAGTGGAGCAGCATTTGACGAAGAGGTGGGTGGTCGTCTCTTGCTCTCGCTTGCATGGAGGGCAAAGGCCACGCTTAGCCCAACCACAAAGCTCAAGTCGGTCAGGGATCCAAATCAATCCTTGCAAGGCGAGCCATGCGAAGAACTTGACCTTGGGGGGGGGGGGCAAACTTTCCACACCATGAAGTGCATAGGAGAGAGAGTCAAACCAAGGAACTGTGCCTTGTAAGCGGTGACCGCAGAGTAAAACCCATCCATGGAGTGCTTCCAAACAATGTCATCCTCGGCAAGATCATCAAGGTGGAAGTAATTAATAAGCATCCAAAGGGTGAAGAATTCGCGAATATGATTGTCGATGATGACGGTGTCCCGGTTGATCTTAAGCATCCAAGCATTCTCATTAAGAGCCTCTCTCACCTTCCAAGATTTCCTACTTGAGGCCTCAAAAATGAGAGTGGCAATATCCTTGGGCTTGCGGCCGAGCAGCCAAGGGGAGTCCCAAAAAGGTGTTTTTGCACCATTGCCCTGATTATCGTGGTGGAGGCGTAGAAGAATTCACGGTCCTCCTCGGTACATGGGTTATCCATTCCCACCCACAGTTTGTTCGGCTCCTTCCATTGATACCATAGCCATCTCAGGCGTAAGGCACGAGCAAACTTGTCGGTGTTGAGAACCCCAAGGCCTCCATATGTCGTAGGCCGGCAGACAACATCCCATTTAACTTTGCACTGTGGACCGGTTGTTTTATCAGTTCCGGACCAAAGGAAGGCTCTCTCGATCTTGTTTAGGTTGAGTGTCAAACAAACTAATTAACTCATACAATAGGCAGGATGTCTCAACTCCTTAGAATGTGTTATTTATAGACCAACTCTCATTCCAGCAACATTGGGTGAGTGAATAACTTTAAGTCAAAAGTGATTTTAATGTATAACATTATATAGCTAAGTAACCTAGTGATCAAATGAGATAGATATTTTGGTAAACTAGTCGATGCAGGGTCTAGTCCAGCATGTACTATTCATATTCTTGTCACGAGATGAATCTAGTTGGAAAGAACAAACTCCCTAGCATTAGGTATATTTTCGCAAAATGACCCTTTTAAACATTATTTGTGTCATTGTCCCCTCCCAAAAATTATTTCAGAATCTAACCTCCGAGAGATGCGCCAAACCGTTTGGCGCGACGCATACACATACTGAAGCGAAATCGTTTGACTACACAAGTGTATGAGTCACTCCAAACGGTTTGGCATCTCACACTACATGTATGAGATGCTCCAAACTC
>NC_041387.1:138522785-138584622 GCF_002162155.2 Triticum dicoccoides | reverse complement strand
TTTAGAGGGGCCACTAAGCAAGTAATTTTGGGAAAGGGCCATTTAGGATTAGCACATGCAAATATGAGTAGCTAGGTCAGGAAACATTTATTATTTATCACGCATATGTTGGATAAGTTTCAGCACTGCAGATCACTCACAGCTAGGAGTGACGATGCATTGATTAAAATTTTGGAGCTTGCCACTATGCTAATGATCTCATTAATCAAGATAATATTGCTTGGAAGTTTTAGGGCAACTCTAGTAGATTTTCATAACTCACCCACACTCTAAAAACAACAAAATAAGGTTTTTAGCTACTCTAACATATTTCTCAAATAACTCTCTAGAAGACCTCTAAAAACATTGTATTGCCTTTCTCTCTCTTTAAAGAAAGGATAGGCCAATATTGAGGGAGTTCTATCCCTCCAAAAAATTCACCAGTAAAGGTTCACGATCTCGCCTAAATCCCCAGCCCCCATCATCGTCGTCCCCTACCTCTCCTCGCCACCTGTGTCCCTTCAACCTCAGGTTGCACGTAATTTCTACCTCCAAAGAGGATGTAGGTGGCCTGCCTCTTATGCCCACTCACAGCAAGCGCTACCCCATAGGTCGCCTGCCCGTGGGCGCACTGACCTCGTGCCCGGTCCCGTGAAAGGCACAACGGAGATGACATGGTGACCCTCCTACTCCTCCACCATGGTTGTCACCGCACCACTGCTCCCTGGCCGAGCCGCAGCCTCCTCCAACCAGCGATCGCCGCCGAAGTGCTGTTGTTGTTGCCTACACCCTGTGGGACCCCCTTCCCCTTGTCGGGTACCAAGCGCCCACTCTGCCACATCCCTCACTCCTTTCGGCTGCCTCCTAGCTCTGCCACAATGTGAGGGTCTGACGTGACATTCAAGTGGCAATACGACTCTCCATGGACATGAGAAGAAGCATGAAATACAAGTTTACTTGTGACACTAGAGAGTGAGCTCCGTTTTGTGATTGTCTATGCATAAAAATTGTAGAATTTTTAGTAGAGGGAATCTAAAATAGCACCTCTCTACGGAACCTACAAAATGGTTTTAGAGGGGTGAGATTGTAGTTTTGTAGAATCTGCTGGAGTTTCTCTAGGGTTATATAACCCCTATCAAACTCACAACTACACATACAAAGTGACGGAGCTTTAGTGGGAGCAAAACTAGGTCGTGACCTGCATAGTGCAGAAGCATAACACTAGCAGTGAGATGTAAAATTGGACTGTGAGAACAAAAGATGTGTGCTCTCCTTAGTCCACCAAGCATCCAGCAAATTCTTATTGCTTCACCACACACACATACTATTTGTTCCTGAAAAAGATCACATCCACTAACCGTGTACTCCCTCCGTTCCAAATTACTTGTCTCGAAAATGGATGTATCTAGAACTAAAATACATCTAGTACATCCATTTTCAAGACAAGTAATTCCGAACGGAGGGAGTATATACTAAAATACATGTGGAGAGAATTTGTGACAATGCATAAATTTATTTTATTACTTGATTGTGCACCAATATTTGCTAGTAGCAGGTAGGGCTTCGTTGTGTCAAGGGAGACGACTAATAAGACAACGGGCAGTTAGTAGGGGCAAAACAAGGTTGACTACAGCTCTGGGGTCTAGAGCTCTAGAAGATCTAATAGGAGCGTTTGCCAATTGATATTATCAGCATATGGGACAAAAAGATGTTAGATTAGAGACTATTGTGGCCGTGTTTGTTTGGGCTGTGTTTCAATAGAATCAGATGTGGACCTGTTGTGCCGGAAAAGCTCCTGTGTTGAGAGAACAGCTATAGTAAAGGTTGGTCACTCCCATTGTGAGATTAGTTTTGGAGATAGATTTTCTTATCGAGAGTTACAAGAGAGTGACAGGACGAAATGGTTCGACACGCTTCGACACGCTTCGAGGAGCCGCCGCGGCGTGGTGGTCGGTGTGGTTCGCCGCCGATCTAAAAGCAGTGGCGAGGCCCAAGTACCACCGTGGCGTGGTGGTGTTGCACCCGCACACCTCGAAGGTGTACCTGGTTGACGAGCGTGGTTGCACGGTGGGCAAGCGGTCGGGAGACGGGTTCGTTTTGACCCCGGGGGCCACGGTCGCGTTCCCTTGCCATGTCGCGCGCATCGATGAGGACATCACCGGCGGGGGGAGTGCATCGGGAGACGCGAGGGAGGAATTGCGGCTGGTGGGGGAGTAGTTAAGGCAGAGGGAGGATTTAGATCGAAATCAGTTCCCCACCCCACCCTCTCCTTCATGCTTGCCCCATCTCCCTCCCTGTCCACTCGAGCGCGTGGCGGAGATGGTGGAGATCAGCGAGGAGAAGATGCGCAGGTTCGCGGGCAGGGATGCGCGCATGCGGATCCTCCTGAGAGAGATCGGGGCGTGGTACTTGAGCAAAAGCGAGATGTACGCGGAGGCAGAGGCGATCGTGGAGAATCTTACGGAGGCGTAGGAGAGATCTCTGTTCGGGCGCGGAGGACGCAAGCACCCGTTGCAGGTGCTGTTGTGGGCGACGGATCAGGCGGATTCGCCGGTGAGGGCGGTGGCGAGGAAGTGGGTGGCCTTCACCATCTTCGCGACCGCAGACCTCGTCCCCGCCATTAGGGAATCGGCGCTTCGCCCTCGGGAGGGAGTCCTGGCCCTTCCTGCTCCGGGGACGGCCATGGCTCCGATCGAGATTCGCGAGGACCCGGTGGATCAGGCGCCGCAGGAGACGGCGGGGGTGCGGCGTCGCTCTGTTCGCCTCGCCGCGACTACGTCAACCTCGGAGGCTCCAGTGTCTCGCCGTTCAGCACGCCTCGCCGGAAATAGAGTCTGAATTCCTCACTAGCTGGCAACCGCTTTTGGGTGCTAGCTAGTGAGGATTCAAACGATGTTCCTGACGAGGGTTCCGACAGTTCAGGTACGATTCATCGAGCTCCTTCTAGATACCTGGCTCATACCTGCGATGATGGGGATAGTCAGGGGGTATTGATATGCAACGTCGAATTAGACGTGTTAATCGTAGATTGAGAAAAAGGATGGATGATTATGTCCAGAGTCTTCTGCTTAGAGATGGAAAAGATAGGAATGAAGAACAGGAAGGAATAACACAGAGTGAGTTGATCCATATTGACTCACCCAATTGGGGGGAATTTCATAAACAAAAAATTGATATGGCGCTAATCAGGGTTAGGGATAAGATACCCAAGGTTTGGGATCTACCTAGATTCCCTGAATATCTGTCAGATATTGGTAGCATCTGCGAGGCTGTTGAGATTGATAGCAATAAAGCTATTGAGAGTGACTTATCTGGATATGTTAAGTCTCTGCCTGATAGTGAAATGAAAATAGATACCATTCCAGTAAACGTCATGCTGGAAGAAAATATGGCAGAGTTTCAAGCTTGCTTTGCTCAATGCGGATCAGGAGCTAGGGAAGGGCAGGCAAAAGTGGGGGCCGGTGTGGGGGAGAGAAAGTGGATCAGATGGGCTCTAGACGAACGTGGCCCAGTAATGGAGGGTACAAAAAAAGCCCAGGTACTGACAGGGGAGATGGGGGCCTATATATAGGAGGGATCCCACCCTTCATCCCTGACCCCGATTTCCTCCACCTTCCAAACCCTAGAGAGACCTTGGCGGCGACCAGTGAAGAAGAGGTGGTGAAAAGAAGATTACTCTGGGGAGAAGAAGAAGACATGGATGGCAGGCAGGAGAGTTGGAGGCCAAGGCCTGAAAGAGGAAACTATCAAGGAGGGAGAGGTAATTTCCGTGGCTGATCTGAGCATTTTGGGAGAGGATTTGGCAGACAGGATGAGAGAGAGTTGGATGGATATGGTTGGAGGAACAAAGAGGGGGTTTCAGAGGAGGATCTAGGACAAATAGCAGTGGCTCTGGTGGGGATGGAAATTCTGCTGGAAGTGGCAGAGAAGGAGACAACAAGTTTGGCAGATTTGCTTCTGAAAGAGGGGGCAATCAACAGGAAAGATATCAGGTTAGGGGGAATGAAAGCAGATAGGAGAGTGGATCTGGAGTTAGTGCAAATTTGGGGATTTAGGGGGGCCAGTTCAGTTGGCAGGTGGCTTCCCTGTGATGAACAATAGTAATTTTCCTCAGCTTGTGCCAGTGGGGATGGGGCTTGGTCAGTTTGGTTTCGTGCCTCAGGAACAAATGGCACAGCAGTATCAATTCCTCCTGTCCAACATGCCAAAACAAGATACTTTACAGCAGCAAGCTAGTGCTAGAATGGAGGGCCCCAAGGGAACAGCCAAGAAGAAGGAGAATGGAAACCCTAAAGAACTTTTTTGTGTGAAGTGTAAGGAACAGGGACATGTGAAGAGTGATTGCAAGAACAAGGTTTTTTGTGTGGTTTGCCAAAGGCCGTCTCACAATACTGACGAATGCACCATTCTAAAACAGCCTAAGCCAGTTGCTAAATATGTGGGATATGGAGCCAGGGGTTTGGGGTGTCTTTTGGTACAGAACACCAAGGAAATTGTAGCCGCTGAGCACATCAATCATATGGCCTTGGTAACTGTGTACGAGGGACAGCTGAGTGACACCAAAGTGGCCTATGGTTTTAGCAAGATGTTTGACTGGGGGTGGACATGGAGAGCCAAATTTCAGAGTACCACAACTTTTCTCATGAGATTTCCTAGTAAAGCCAAATTGGTGGAGCTGAAAAACTTTGGTAAATTCACTTTGCTGGGCACTGGGGCTATGGTTGAGGTTGATTTCAGGAGTCCAGATGACAAGGCAAAAGGGAAACTACATTCAATTTGGATCAAGATGTGGGGGGTTCCTGACAACCTGAGACATTACTTGGAAGTTTGTGAAATTGGTTCAGCTTTGGGACCAGTGGTTGAAGTAGATGTGGAACATATTCACTCTAGGGAGGAAATCAGAGTTAAAGTGGGAGTGAGGGACCTGCACAAGGTTCCTGCTGACACAGAAATCACTACCAAGGACTTGTTGTTATATGATATAGGTTTTGAGTTTGATTCTGTTGCTGAACAAGGATGGTACAAGTTTGAGGAAGGAAATAAAAGGAAAATCTTTGATTATCTGGACCTAGAGAGTTCTGATGCACAGAAGGAGAATGAGATACAGAAAAAAAGAAGACAATCTGAATCTGCAAAGTCATTAGTTAGTCTGGGGAGTTTGGGACTAAAACAATATGAGCATGTGATTTCGAAAGCAGGTGAAATGCCTTAGAAGAATGAGTTGATCAAGGATAAGGCAGGGGCAGGGACTGTTGGAGAAGGACAAAGATAAGAAGAAAGCCTAAAACCTAGATTGCAGAAAGCAGAAGAGCTGGCAGCAAGGCAGACTACTCAGCTTATGTTGGAGGGAAAAAAGAGAAAAGAAATGGACATTATTAGGAAATCACTGGAAAGGGAAGTTAAGAGGCAGCATGAACTTTTGCAACTAAATATGAAAGCTAGTGAAGAAGTGAGAGGGTCACAGTCAGGGGAAAAACAGGTAGGGAGTGAAGATGAAAAAGAGAATTCTGGAGAAGAAGCAGCAGCAGAAGACAAAATAGAGGGGGAGGAGGGGATGACAGAGTTGGAACTAATGGAATAGGCAGTGGGCCTAGGATATATGGAGCCTGTGGATTACACTGCCAGTCGGGAAACTGAATCTTTTGAGACCAAAATCAAAAAGGCTGGTATAGGGGAGCTGGGATCCCAGGAAGAGGAAGAGTTGAGAAGATGCACTAGATTGAAAGGCAAAAAATACAAAAAAATTACTGATCTGGCTAAAGAGAGAGTTGCACAGAAGAACAATTATGGTGAGTATACTCCTTCTGATGTCATTTCTAGGCCTAATAACATTTTACAGCAGATTGCTGAGGGGGTTGGGGTTAGTCTAGGATCTAAACCTGACATTGTCAATCAAAATTTGGAATTGATCAAAATGACTGAACAGGCTAGGATTGATATGTGGTTGACTGATTATAATAACAAACAGAAGCAAAACTCTATGCCTGAGGAACATAACTTTATTGATACTGGAGAACATTCTATATTAGATCTACTAGAAGATGAGGAGAATGAAGAAGAGGAGGAAGAGAATGAGGATTGGGAGTTAGTGAAAGAACTTTTCTCATCAAAAAAAGAGAAGAAAAGAGGCAAAACTACCAGAGGTTCTGGAGTTAAAATTGCCTCTGTTGTAAAAAATCTAGAATCCTCGGATAGGAAAAAAATGAGGGGTATTTTTTGGAATATGAGAGGGTTTGGGGTGATATTAAAAAAAGATTTTTGAGGAAGATGATCATGGATATGAGAGTTGACTTTTGGTTCTACAGGAGACCATGAGACAACAATTTTCTAGAAGTGATTTACAGCAAGTTTGTGCAGGAAGGGACTTTCATTGGCATTTCACCCCAGCTAGGGGGAAATCTGGTGGACTTCTGTTGGGGGTGAATTATACCACACTAGATATAATTTCTCAAGATGAGGGAGATTATCATATTAAAATGACAGTCCAAGATATTGAAAAAAGGTTCATTTGGGACCTAGTCGTGATATATGGAGATGCACAACCAGAGAGGAAAGCTTTATTCCTGGCTGAGCTATCCAGAGTTTTTCAAAGTTCTGTTAATCTCATTTTGATTGGAGGGGACTTCAATATTATTAGAAAAGCTAGTGAGAAAAATAAGCCAGGCTCCCCTGGACATTGGAGCTTCCTTTTCAATGCCATTCTGGAACAGGCTGGAGTGAGAGAGTTGGATTTGAATGGGAGAAAATTTACTTGGGGCAGCAGTATGCAGAATTCCACTTTTGAGAAATTAGATAGGATCCTCTGTAGTACTGAATGGGAAGAGGTATACCCCTTAACCCAAGTAACAGCTCTAACTAGGGAGAAGTCAGATCACACTCCTTTGTATTTAGATTCTGGTGATTTCCAAAAAACAGAACCAATCTTCAGGTTCGAAAATGCATGGTTTATGAGGGATGGGATTGATGAAATTGTACATAAAGTCTGGAATGATCCTGCCATTAAGGGGGACAGCATAGACAGATTGTTGGGGAAATTTAGAATGTTAAGACCCAAACTTAAAGGGTGGAATAGAAATATGAATGCTTGGTATGTTGAGTTAAAGAAAGATATCCTACTTAAATTAGATATTATTGATAAGAACTGTGAGATTAACGGCCTTACAGCTGCTGATAGAAAAGAACAGATTGCTTTGAGAGCCCAGCTTGACAGATTGCTTAAACAAGAAGAGGCTAAATGGAAACAGAGAGCCAAAATTGATGAGCTGCTAGAGGCAGATAGCAATACTAAATTCTTTCATGCCAAAGCGAATGGAAGACTTAGGAGGAATAAAATTTCTAGGTTAGAACAAGATGAGGGGTGGTAGAAGGAGATAAGAGCTTGATGGAGTATATCACTACTTTCTATAAAAAATTATTTGGTCCACCAGATAATTCCTCTGTTTCTCTAAATATTGATAATCCTATTAGGATCCCAATGGAATATGCTAATATTTTAGTGGAGGATTTTTCTTTGGAAGAAATTAAAAAGGTTGTCTTTAAAATGGCACACAATAAATCTCCTGGGCCAGATGGTTTCACTGCTGAATTTTACCAACACTATTGGGAGCTGGTGAAATTTGATCTGAAAGCTTTATTAGATGATTTTGCCAATAGGAAAATTGACATTAGTAGACTAAACTATGGGATTATAACCCTGGTCCCAAAAGGTATTGGTGCTAATCAAATTCAGAAGTTCAGGCCTATCTGTTTACTAAATGTATGCTTTAAAATTATCACCAAGGTCTTGATGAACAGACTTAATTTGGTAGCTGCTAAGGTCATCTCCCCTGTTCAAACTGCATTTGTTAAAGGCGGATATATCATGGAGGGGGTTCTGATCTTACATGAGGCTTTGAATAGCATTAAAAAGAATAAACAAAGTGATATACTTCTGAAAATTGATTTTGAAAAGGCTTATGATAAAATCAAATGGTCCTTCCTTTTCCAAATGCTCAAACTAAAAGGATTTCCAGACAAATGGATTGACTGGGTTATGGAAACAGTTAGAGGAGAGAAAGTTTGTGTCAAAGTTAATGAAAATTTAGGAAAATACTTTTGCTCTTATAAGGGCCTGAGACAAGGTGATTCTTTATCCCCTTTAAACTTTGATCTGGCTGTTGATGCCCTAGCAATTATGTTAAATAAAGCCAGAGAGAATGGATTGGTCAAGGGGGTTTTGAGTGACTACACAACAAATGGGGTTAATATGTTACAATATGCAGATGACACTATATTTTTGCTGCAAGATGATATGGACAGTGCACACAACTTGAAATACATCCTATGTTTGTTTGAACAAATGTCTGGGTTGACGATTAATTTTCATAAAAGTGAACTTTTCCTATTTGGTGAAGCAATTGATAAGAAAGATGAATATGCTAAAATATTTACATGCCCAGTGGGTGCTTTACCCATGAAATACTTAGGGTTGCCCATTGATAAAAATAGGGTCAGAAATAAGCATTGGAAGCCTCCAGAGACTAAGATGGAAAAAAATGTGAAACTTGGCAAGGTAGACTACTAGCTAGTGCAGGGAGAGTTACTTTGATCCAATCAGCCCTTACAGGCATACCATACTTCATGATGTCCTTTTATGGGCTCCCAGTGGGGGTCGAGAAGCGTATGGATTTTTTTAGGGCTAGATTATTATGGCAAGAAGATGATCAGAAGAGAAAATACCATCTAGTGAAGTGGTCTGAGGTGTGCAGGCCAAAAGACATGGGGGGTCTGGGGATACAAAATTTGGCCTGTATGAACAAGGCTTTGCTATGTAAGTGGTGGTGGAAAATTTATACAACTGAGGGATTGTGGCAAGATATAGTTCTTGAAAAATATGTTAAGAATAGAAGTATGGGTAATGTTCAGGCCAAACAGGGAGATTCCCAGTTCTGGAGGGAAATATTAAAACACAGAGACCATTTTGTCTCCTTGTGTAAGTTTAAAATTGGAGATGGAAAAAGAGCTCGATTCTGGGAGGATTGGTGGATTGGCAATGCTCCATTAAGCAAGAATTTCCCTAGGTTATACAATCTATGCTTCGATAAAAAGAAAACAGTTAAAGAAGTTCTTAACAACGGACTAGATAATGTCCAGTTTAGAAGAACTTTATTAGGAGATGCAAGAGAATTGTGGGGGCATGTTAAAGACGCCTGTAGTGTGGTGATATTGAATGAAGATAGAGATGAGATAAAATGGACCCTCAATAAAAAGGGAGTCTATACTGTTAAGTCCTTTTATAGACACCTGATTGAAAACGGTGTCAAATATCCACATTTATATATGTGGAAGATCAAGATGCCACCTAGAATCAAGGTTTTCATGTGGTTAACCCTTAGGAAAAGTATTCTCACAAAAGATAATTTGATTCGTAGGGGGTGAAGGGAGATGATAAATGTCCTTTTTGTGGGCAAAAAGAGAACATAAATCATCTTTTTCTGACTTGTTCGGTTGCTAGATTGTTGTGGAACATTTTAAAGTGTGCTTTCAATCTTAGAGATATTCCAGATACGTTAGATGTTGTTATGAAACCTTGGGTAAATACTTTTGGTAAAGATGAAAAAAGTCTGGTCATGATAGGAGTATCGGCGATTTGTTGGACTATTTGGAAACTCAAAAATAGTGTGATATTTGACAACAATAGGGTGAATGATCCCTGTGTTTCTGTTACTCTGTTTCTTAAAAACCTAAATGATTGGAATATTTTGCAGACAAATCCCGCAAGAAGTAAGCTGATGGAGGCTGGAGTGAAGCTAGTGAGTGAGGTGGCAGAAGAAATCTTCAAAGCAGCTTATGGGTGGCGCCTGAAGACTGGGAGGATCGAAGGGTGACTGAAGCCCTCCCTGCTGCAATGGAGAAATCTTGCTCCTGCCATTTCATTCTGGCTTTGCTTCATTTTGCTGATGTTCAGACTCAGTGGATGATCCTGTAATAATGCTTATGCTAAAAATGGTAGTTTCTCTTTGTAGCCTCTGTTCTTATAACAGAGTTGTTGCCGCTCTGGGGCTGGATTCTCCTGAATCTAGACCTCAGACAACTCTCTTAGATTCTCTTCATTGTCTTTGGGGCTTTGGGGAGGAGAAGGGATGGCTTCTCCTTCCTCCGCAATTTGGCAGTAGATTGATTTGCTAGGAGAGTGGAATATCGTGTTGAGGGGAGTGTTATTCCTTTTTCTTTTTCTGTAGCAAGACTTGGTGATTCTGTTAATGGAAATCGGAGAGAATGCTCTCTTTTATCAAAAAAAGAAGTAAAGGTTGGTCGTTTGGCAATGTAGCTGTGAAAACGACTGCGGGCTAGTGAGAAAGCTGAAATGCCCCTGGAGTACTCAGATTAATGTAACTTGCTGATTCTTAGTTAATAGACTATTTATTTGGTATTTTCACTGACAGAGAATATTTTCTTTTGTATTAGTGTATGCATTGCAATTGCTTTCCCAATTAATTTGTGTTAGAATAAATCCGAGGCATACCGTCAATCATCCGAGGATCAACCAATCACACGAGCACGACATCGAGATTTGTTAACGAGGTTCACCGATATGGCTACATTTCCGGGGCTTAACTACGGGCGCTCCTCCCCGTGACACCGTCACAATACCGCACACCGGTCACCCGGGTGCCAGCACATGCCGCCGACTCCCCCTTGCGCGCGTGTGCTATTATGTTGGCATAGGTTACATCGTGTGTCTACCCCCACTATATATAAGAGGCCTAGGATACAAGTGTCCTATTTGGGCACGACTCCACATCCTATGTAAACACAATACAACTCATAGTCCAACTGTAACCTATCTTGTACACTATATTCGACACAACTCCAACAAACTCCACCTTGGCGAATATTCTCCACCACCTTGGATTCGTCAACGCGTCAAACTTTCATGTACATTAGGCTTGAGTTTATCCCATAAGTACCGCTGCTACTTCAAAGACTCCATATAACTCCACCTACAACTTGTAGTGCCTGAACTCAACGTCACCGCTCCTTTCTTGACCGCCTGTCTAAAACATGAAGGAATTTCACCGTTGCTTGTAGTCAACTCAAGTCAAATTCGCAGTTGTCTCACCACATGTATGATCACCAGAGCCCTGGCCCGTCTCCATGTTCTCGTGCGTATCGCACGCCTCGCCGCTATTACTGCGTCGAGCCTCCGCTGTCCGGTCGAGTCTCAAGTGCCGCGAACCCACACCACTCAACCCCCACTGCAGAGTACCATCAATCATCACCGACCGATGACGAGTTTCACGCTTTCATCAGACCACTGGGCTCTAGTCCGAACTACGTGTTCCTCGCTTTTTCTCGCTGAATAGGCTTCGACTCTCTGTGCACTTACGCCGTAGCCCCTCAATCAGCACCGAGTGAAGTCCTCCAGACTCCAGCTCCACCTTCAACATGACTCCATGGTAGATGATCAGTCCACCCTCGCGCCCCGTCGACTTCAAGCTTCGTGTGTACATCACCTTGAATCAACCCCGCGCCATAGTCTTGTCGAAGCCACACAAGCCCTCAGGCATGTGCCACGTGTTTCCACGCCCCGGAAGTCGGTCACCATCAGCATCACGCTTCAATGTCGCTGTCGCCGATCAACCACCGTCTTCTGTACCAACCGACTTGCCTTGATCCGTTAGACTGTCCAGTCCGACCTACGCCGAACATATTCGGCTGCAACCATGCTCCACCCTGCGTCGTGTCCACCCGCACATCTGTGCATGTCTTAGATGCCATGTGTATGCATGACCCTGCATGATGCACTTATCCGTGCGCCTCCGCAGCCTGTCCACGTGTTCCAAGCCATCTTAGCAAACCCACCCAGAAAAACTTCCATGCAACCCGCACAACTTTTCTTGTCTTTGTTTGCTGTTGCAGCTTCTCCGTGCACCTCATAGCAGAAAAAATAGATCGAACTTGACCCCTCTAAACTGCTCCCGTGCACACACGTGGTCCTGGTTGCTTCTTCTTTTTGTCTCAAACAAATCCGTGTTTCAGCATGTACGCACGCAGCCTCATCTCGCATGCATCTAGCAGCCTCCACATCAGCCAGCCATGGACCAGCAAGCGGCCACCTGCCCAACCGTGTCCGACTAGGCCTTGGGCTGTATCGCCTCACACCGCCCCGCCTGGCCGCAGCCTCCGCTGTTGCTTCCTACGCGTGGACGTTCGCGTGTACCACGCACGGATCGAATCGATCTGATCTCGCCGAGAATTTACACGTCCCGCCGCCGCCGCTTCATGCACGCGATGTTGCCTCTCGAGTGCTTGCATACTTGCACATGTGCCTTCCACTAACATGCTTTTTCCAATCTTGTTGAGAACCACACCGCAGACGGCTGCATCTCATACTCGATACTTTTTCTAAATTAACAATCCACAGCCTCCGGACAACCTAGCTCATGATACCACTTGTTAGAATAAATCCGAGGCATACCGTCAATCATCCGAGGACCAAGCAATCACACGAGCACGACACCGAGATTTGTTAACGAGGTTCACCGATATGGCTACGTTCCGGGGCTTGACTACGGGCGCTCCTCCCCGTGACACCGTCACAATACCGCACACCGGCCACTCGGGTGCTGGCACATGCCGCGGACTCCCCCTTGCGCGCTTGTGCTATTATGTTGGCATAGGTTACATCGTGTGCCTACCCCCGATATATATGAGAGGACTGAAATACAAGTGTCATATTTGGACACGACTCCACATCCTATGTAAACACAATACAACTCATAGTCCAACTATAACCTACCTTGTACACTATATTCGACACAACTCCAACAATTTGGATGGCGTTTGAATTTTGTTAGCTATTGACCTTACCTATAGTGCTTCCAGAATCCAGGTGTTGTAGTTTTTACAAAATGTCCTACACGTCATGCCTGAAAAATAAAAATACCTAACGCACATACCTATAAAATGCAACATGTCATGTTTATCTCTTGGATTGTTTCAGCGGCTATATAAATGAAGAAAATATTGTTAGGTTTAATTATCGGTAGATGCTTATTTATTAATTTTTGCATGGTGATACCGCTTTTTACTAGGAGGATTGAAAGAAATACTTAGAATAGTTGCAATGTTTATGTGGACTTTCCGTTGGATATGACAGAGGAGCAGCAAGGTTCTAACTTCCAATAAAAATTTATTGAGATTTCTCAAATTTCACTCTTCATTTTTATATATAAGGCCATTATGTTTTTCATGTCAAACTTTGACTTACAAATTTTTTTCAACAAAATATGAGTTATATGTCATACAAAATATATAATCGGAAGGTTCTTTGAAATGGGCATCCAATGGCACTTTTTATGACATATGACTCACATTTTGTTGGTAAAATTACTGGTCAAAGTTAGACATAAAAGTATGAAATGGGCTTGTATTAGTAGATGGAGCGAGTAATTTGTACCCAATCTATTTTTAATTTGTTTGAGATTTTCCTTGGTTCCTTCGGTTTGCTCTAGTTTTCTCTGATTTTTTTCATAATACAATTATAATATTTTACAAAATGTGAATAGTTTCTTAATTACATGAACATTTTAGTAAGTGTCTGAGCATTTTTGTAAACGCATGTGTTTTTTAGAATGTGTGAACATTTTTTAGAAAAAACATCAACACATTTTTAATATACCATATTTGACCATGTGTTTAAAAATATATTAACATGCACTAAAATATTCTCATGCATTTAAAAAGAACTGTGTATAAGATAGCTATATTTATGAACTTAAATAGAAATGAGAAAAGGAAAGAAAAACGGAAAACGGCATAATAAATGACAGGAAAACAGGAAAAAGAAAATCAGAAAAAAGCAAAGAAAAGCAAGAACTAGGAGGAAATTGAAAGACAAAATTAAAAATACAAAAATCTTTGAATTCCCAAAAAATGCGAATACCAAAGAGAAATAAAAATTGCTTTTCTTTGGAATAAGAAAACAATTAAATTTGCTGAAACGAGGGGAGCGTTCACCGGGAGAAGGGCTATGGGCCCAGAAAAGAGTGCGAGCGTGTGTGGCTGAGAGCTCCACGCCTTATGAGCCAGCTCGCTCATAAGGCTCACCGAGAGAAGGACTTATGAGCCAGTTCGTCCTCTTCAAAAAATCAAGGGCAATGATCTGCGCTGGTGCGCCGGCCCAATTGTTGGGCCGGTCCAACCCCAGCTGTCAGATCTGGCCCCCCCGAGCCATCAAATTTCTTCGTCCCCAACCTCCCATCTTTAACCTCTGGCACGGGAAAGGGAGAGGCCCGCCTCGCACACGCTGACGCCCTCGCATGCGCCAACCGCCTCGCCTCCTCACCGCCGGTCGCTGCCCTCGGCGCTGGTCACCGCCCTCACCTATGTCGCCTTCATGCGTTTCTCACCTCCGTGGATGTAGCAACGTGCGCCCATGGTTACAGCCTTGTAGCTCCCGTGCCACCGCTCACAATTCCAGTGCATGCTCCGGTGGCCACGGTTCGCCGGACACAGCGCCCCGACGGTTGCAACTTCTTTGATTCTGCAGAGTCTGGTTGTACCAAAAAATAAGTTGGTTCTAGCAAAAATCAGATACGGTGGTAGCAAAAATTCTGCATGGTTCCAACAAAATCAAAAGAAGGTAGTAGCAAAATTCGGGGCTGGTTCCAACAAAAATCAGATACAATGGTAGCAAAAATTCTGGCTGGTTTCAGCAAAATCAAAAGATGATAGTAGCAAAATTTGGGGCTGGTTCCAACAAAAATCACATGCGGTGGTAGCAAAAATTCTGGCTGGTTCCAGCTAAATCAAAAGAAGGGAGTAGCAAAATTTAGGGCTGGTTTCAACAAAAAACACAAACGGTGGTAGCAAAAATTCTGGCTGGTTCCAGCAAAATCAAAAGAAGTTAGTAGTAAAAATCAGGGCTGGTTCCAACAAAAAAACATACGGTGATAGCAAAAAATCTGGCTAGTTCCAGTAAAAGCAAAACATGGTTGTAGCAAAAATCCTACTGCCGGCGGCCATGGAGAGCAGCGAACCCAGCTTCGGGCGGCCATGGGGACGAGCGCTGGTTGCAGTAGCAGGCGCCCTTGGCGACGAGCGCTGGCTGCAGCCTGCTCAGCTCCGGCACCGCTCGCAACAGCGAGTGGCTATGTTACTAGCACGCAACGGCCACTCCTCACCCCAGCAGAAACTCTGGGCACCGCTCGCCGGAGCAGTAGATCGTTGGAATTGGAAAAAATGAAGGATATAGGCCTGTTTATCAGAGAGATGAGGGGGAATGGATGAGGATTGCGCTGGGAAGAAACAAAAATAGCGGATGGGAAGAGATAAGGCACTAGCTGGGGTCCCACAAGCTTACGTGTCGCCTGGAAATAGAAATGCAGCGGACGCGTGGGTGAGGCGCCGGCCCAAGATTCGGCCGGTCTGCCGATCCCAAACGTTTGAGCCCGTTCGTAAATGTTGTGTGTCGCCTATGACATCTTCTATTTGGCGTCTTATGCGCCTGTTAAAGCGCAATTTGCAAACTGGCACATACCCCCTCTGCGCTGGGCCGACCCATTTCCATTTTTTCCGTTAAGAACTGCAAAAAGGGAATGCGGGGGCAACAGTCGAGCTAGAGACCTCTTCAATCAGTACAAACCGCGTTGACCAACCAAGACACCTCAACTATCATGATTTATTTCTTCGTTTTACTCTTTTCTACTGTTGCGCAACGTGATTTACATTGTTTGTTTTTTTCTTTTTCATTTGTTTTCTTTTTTTCTTCTCTTTTCCTTTATTACTTTTATTTTTTATTTTTAAAATTTTCTTTTCCAAAGTGTATAAACTATTTGCAAAATTGATGAACTTTTTTTATAAAATCGGTGAACTATTTTTCCAAAATTGATGGCTTTTTTCAAATTCAATGAACATTTTTCAAAATTGATGAATTTTTTTTCAATATCGATGAAAATGAACCTTTTCCAAAATTTTATTTTTACATTCCGACGATTTTAAAAAAAATTAATGAACGTTTTTTCAAATTTGATGAACATTTTTTCAAAGTTTGATGAACCTTTTTCCAAATTTGATGAATTTTCTAAAAAAATGATGAACATTTTTCAAAATTTGATAAAAATAATTTGAAACTGATGAATTTTAAAAAAACCAATAAACTTTTCCAAATCAATAAAGTATTTTTTAAGTTCGTGATTTTTTTTAAATTGATGAACTATTTGCGTATTCGTGATTTAAAAAAATGATGATATTTTTTCAAATGGGCGAACTTTTCGAAAAATCTATTATTTTTGTCGAATTCCACGAACTTCTCAAAGTTTTGAACTATTTTTTTCCATACTCTTGAATCTCATTTAAGAAAAAATGTTGTTTTTTATAATCTATTCCTTTTTTGAAAGGTGGTTTCCTATGTGATTCTGTTGTAGCGAAACAGTTTATAACCTGGAGCGATCAAAACAGAAAATCGATTCTCCTAACCGGCCCCGCTAAATTTGAAGGATAGTCGATCGATTCAGTTCTCGAGCGAAAAACATATTGAAACAGTCAAACAAGTATGGACTAGAGAAGAACCAACCCGACAAGTGGTTAATAAACCGTCACAGTACCGTTTTGCCCAGGCAAGCCATCGCTAGAGCTTGCTGCGGGCTACGAGAGCTCCTGTCCGGCCCATGAAGGCGGATGGGAGCGAATGTATAACGCCAAAAACGCAAAAGGTGCATTTCCCTGGTTTGGAACTCAGGTTGTTGCATTCTTCTCCAAGTTGAGCTAACCACTAGAGCCATCGCACATTCGTGACAGATGCCAGCGACAAGTCTATAAGAAGAGCGTGGCGGCGCTATTTATTCGAAGAATACTGTCTGTTATATCACTTTGATTTTTGAATTATTTTCAAAAAATCATGAATTTGAAAAAGTTCACCATTTTTGAAGAAAAATTCATGAACTCAAAAATCGTTCATCACTTTTGAGAAAAGTTCATGAAAAAAATGAAAAAAGTTCAACGCTTTTGCAAAAAGTTCATCAATTTCAAAAAAAATGTTCATCAATGTTGGAAAAAGTTCATCGGATTTGAAAAAAGTTCATCAAAGTTAAATAAAAGTTCATCAAATTTGAAAAAAAATCATCAAATCTGAAAAAAAAATCATCTATTTTTCACACGCAGAAAGAAAATTTCATTGAATTTAAAAAAGATCATAATTTCTTTAAAAATTCATCAAATTTGAAAAAAAGTTAATTGATTTAAAAAATATCACGAATTTTAAGAAATTTTGTCAAACCAGGAAGAAGAAAAACAAAAAACAAAAAACAAAAACAAAAAAAGGAAAAAGGAAAAAAGAAAAAGAAAAAGTGGAAAGAATAAAAGCAAAGGAAAGAGATAACTTATCACGTGAGGTTTATTGGCGTAGTGCTTAGTGTGTAGTACTGCAAACCAGGAAGTCGCCGCCTGTTCGAATCACGCACGCGTGCTTTTTTGCGTTTTGAAATACAAAGAAAGAGAAAGGCAGATGGGCTGGCCCAGCGCGGAGGGTGGGTATGCGCCCGTTTGCAGAAACACCTATAGCGGGCGTTTAAGGCGTTTTCTACTTGGCGCCCGCTGCGCCCGTTAATGTGTTAAACGCAAAGCGGCGCGCACCCCCCCTACGAGCTGGGCCGGCCCATTTAGTTTTCCTTTTTCCCGCTAATAGCGGCAAAAATCGAGTTCCTTCGTGCGTTGGCGGTGATTCGATCCCGCGATCTCGCTGTACCATATGGCGTGTGCTAACCACTCGCCCAAACCGCTTCTTGTGGTATTTGTTACTTTCTCCTTTTTTTTCTTCTTACTTATCTGATTGTTTTTTTTCTTTCTTTTCTCTTGTTTTCTTCTTAAATCCGTGAACTTTATCAAAATCCGTGAACTTTTTTCAAGTCATTGAGTTTTGTTTTTCAAAACTGATAAAAAAATTCAAACTTGTGAACTTTTTCCGGAATTGGTGAACTTTTAAAAATTTGATGAACTTTTTTCTATTTCAGTGAACTTTTTTCAATTCGATGAAAAAAGTTCATCAATGATTTTCAAATTGGATGAACTTTTTTCAATTTGATGAATTTCTTTTTCAAATTCGGTGAACTTTTCATCAAATTCGATGAACTTTTTTTAGATTTGATGATCTTTTCTCAAATTCATGAACTTTTTTCAAAATCGTTGAACTTTTTTTGAAAATTGATGAACATTTTCAGTTTTGTGAAAAAAAATTCAATATTGATGAATTTGTTTCAATTTTTTCATGAACTTTTTCATTTCCTGTGAACTATTTTTTTAAGAAAAAAGATGAACGTTTTCCAAATTAGTGAACTTTCCTTGAATAGGGCAACGTTTTTTGCATGTCCACGAATTTTTTTTCGAAATCTGTGAAGTTTCAATTTTTTTAAAAGAAACGCATGTATGGGTAGGTAGTTTTTAGAGCGTTCGAGCTGCATTCGATCACTAGTAAGTACATGGCGTAGCGGTTAGCCGAGCCACTGTAGATAGCGAAGGGTGCGAGTTCGATTCCTAGCGTGGGCGTACTTTTTTTGAATTCTATCTAGAAGACGCATAGCACCGAGAGGGGGAGAGTGTGTCTTCGTACCCTCGTAGACCGAAAGCGGAAGCATTTGACAACGCGGTTGATGTAGTCAAACTTCTTCTCGTTCCGACCGATCAAGCACCGAACGTACGGCACCTCCGAGTTCTGCACACGTTCAGTGCGATGACGTCTCTCGCCTTCTTGATCCAGCAAGGTGTTGAGGAAGTAGGTTCTGTCAACACGACGACGTGATGACGATGATGGTGAAGTAATCCTTGCAGGGCTTCACCTAAGCACCGCGAGAATATGACCGGGGGTGTAAACTGTAGAGGGGGCGCCGCACACGGCTAACAATTGATATTGTTGTGTTCTAGGTGCCCCCCTCCCCACATATATATAGGTGGGAGGGGAGGAGAGGCAGCCAAGGGGCGCCCCAAGTAGGATACGAATCCTACTTGGGGTTTTCCAAGTGCCCCCCCCCCTCCATATATCATCGGAGAGAAAAGGGAAAGGGGAAGAGAGGAAGGAAGGGGGCTGAACCCCCTTTTTTACTTCTCCAATTCGGCCTCCTGCCTACGGGGAGGCGCACCACCCCTTGTGGGCTGGTGTGCTCCCCTCTTATGGCCCATATCTTCCCCCGGGGGGTTCTGGTGACCCCCGGTACTCCGATAATTACCCGATACACTTCGGAACACTTCCAGTGTCCGAATACTATCATCCTATATATATCAATCTTTACCTCACGACCATTTCGAGACTCCTTGTCATGTTTGTGATCTCATCCGGGACTCTGAACAACATTCAATCACCAAATCACATAACTCATATAATACTAAATCGTCATCGAATGTTAAGCGTGCGAACCCTATGGGTTCGAGAACTATGTAGACATGACCGAGACACCTCTCCGGTCAATAACCAATACCGGAACCTGGATGCTCATATTGGCTCCTACATATTCTATGAAGATCTTTATCGGTCGAACCGTTATAACAACATACGTGAAGGAAATATGCCCTAGAGGCAATAATAAAGTTATTATTTATTTCCTCATATCATGATAAATGTTTATTATTCATGCTAGAATTGTATTAACCGGAAACATGATACATGTGTGAATACATAGACAAACATATAGTGACTAGTATGCCTCTACTTGACTAGCTCATTAATCAAAGATGGTTATGTTTCCTAACCATAGACATGTGTTGTCATTTGATTAACGGGATCACATCATTAGGAGAATGATGTGATTGACATGACCCATTCCGTTAGCCTAGCACTTGATCGTTTAGTATGTTGCTATTGCTTTCTTCATGACTTATACATGTTCCTGTAACTATGAGATTATGCAACTCCCGTTTACCGGAGGAACACTTTGGGTGCTACCAAACGTCACAACGTAACTGGGTGATTATAAAGGAGTGCTACAGGTGTCTCCAAAGGTACATGTTGGGTTGGCGTATTTCGAGATTAGGTTTTGTCACTCCGATTGTCGGAGAGGTATCTCTGGGCCCTCTCGGTAATGCACATCACTATAAGCCTTGCAAGCAATGTAGCTAATGAGTTAGTTACGGAATGTGCATTACGTAACGAGTAAAGAGACTTGCCAGTAACGAGATTGAACTAGGTATTGGATACCGACGATCAAATCTCGGGCAAGTAACATACCGATGACAAAGGGAATAACGTATGTTGTTATGCGGTTTGACCGATAAAGATCTTCGCAGAATATGTAGGAGCCAATATGAGCATCCAGGTTCTGCTATTGGTTATTGACCGAGAATAGTTCTAGGTCATGTCTACATTGTTCTCAAACCCGTAGGGTCCGCACGCTTAAGGTTTCGATGACAGTTATATTATGAGTTTATGAGTTTTGATGTACCGAAGGAGTTCAGAGTCCTGGATGATATCGGGGACATGACGAGGAGTCTCGAAATGGTCGAGACGTAAAGATCGATATATTGGACGACTATATTCGGACTTCGGAAAGGTTCCGAGTGATTCGGGTATTTTTCGGAGTACCGGAGAGTTACGGGAATTTGCCGGGGAGTATATGGGCCTTATTGGGCCATACGGGAATAGAGGAGAGAGGCCAAAAGGAAGGAGGCATGCACCCCCCCTTTGGTCCGAATTGGACAAGGGGGGCAGTCCCCTTTTCCTTCTCCCTCTCCTCCTCTTTTCTTCTCCAACAAGGAAAGGAGGAGTCCTACTCCCGGTGGGAGTAGGACTCCCCCCTTGGCGCGCCTCCTTCATAGGCCGGCCGCCTCCCCCCCCCTTGCTCCTATATATACGGGGGCAGGGGGGCACCCCAAAGACACAACAACTATTGATCTTTGAGATCTATTAGCCGTGTGCAGTGCCCCCCTCCACCATAGTCCTCCTCGATAATATTGTAGCGGTGCTTAGGCGAAGCCCTGCGACGGTAGGACATCAAGATCGTCACCACACCGTCGTGCTGACGGAACTCTCCCTCGACACTCGGCTGGATCGGAGTTCGAGGGACGTCATCGAGCTGAATGTGTGCTAGAACTCGGAGGTGCCGTAGTTTCGGTGCTTCATCGGCCGGGCCGTGAAGACGTACGACTACATCAACCGCGTTGTTCTAACGCTTCCGCTTTCGATCTACAAGGGTATGTAGATTACACTCTCCCCTCTCGTTGCTATGCATCACCATGATCTTGCGTGTGCGTAGGAACTTTTTTGAAATTACTACGTTCCCCAACAGTGGCATCCGAGCCTGGTTTTATGCGTAGATGTCATATGCACGAGTAGAACACAAGTGAGTTATGGGCGATACAAGTCATACTACTTACCAGCATGTCATACTTTGGTTCAGCGGTATTGTTGGATGAAGCGGCCCAGACCGACATTACGCATACGCTTACGCGAGACTGGTTTTACCGTCGTGCTTCGCACACAGGTGACTAGCGGGTGTCTGTTTCTCCAACTTTAGTTGAACCGAGTGTGGCTACGCCCGGTCCTTGAGAAGGTTAAAACAACACTAACTTGACGAACTATCATTGTGGTTTTGATGCGTAGGTAAGAACGGTTCTTGCTCAGCCCATAGCAGCCACGTAAAATTTGCAACAACAAAGTAGAGGACGTCTAACTTGTTTTTGCAGGGCATGTTGTGATGTGATATGGTCAAGACGTGATGAGATATAAGTTGTTGTATGAGGTAATCATGTTTTTTTGAAGTTATCGGCAACTGGCAGAAGCCCTATGGTTGTCTCTTTGTTGCATATGATGCAAGTGCCAAATAATTGCTTTACTTTATCGCTATGCGATAGCAATAGTTGCAAGAGCAATAGTTGGCGAGACGACCATGTGACGACACATTGATATAGATCAAGATGATGAAGATCATGGTGTCGTGCCGGTGACGATAGAGATCATGATAGTACTTTGGAGATGGAGATCAAAGGCGCAAGATGATCATGGCCATATCATGTCACATATTTTGATTACATGTGATGTTTATCTTTTATACATCTTATTCTTGCTTTGTTTGACGGTAGCATTTTAAGATGATCTCTCACTAATTATCAAGAAGTGTTCTCTCTGAGTGTGCACCGTTGCGAAAGTTCTTCGTGCTGAGACACCACGTGATGATCGGGTGTGATAGGCTCTACGTTCAAATACAACGGGTGCAAAACAGTTGCACACGCGGAATACTCAGGTTAAACTTGACGAGCCTAGCATATAATAGATATGGCCTCGGAACACGGAGACCGAAAGGTCAAGCATGAATCATATAGTAGATATGATCAACATATTGATGTTCACCATTGAAAACTACTCCATCTCACATGATGATCGGACATGGTTTAGTTGATTTGGATCACGTGATCACTTGGATGACTAGAGAGATGTTTGTCTAAGTGGGAGTTCTTAAGTAATATGATTAATTGAACTTTAATTTATCATGAACTTAGTCCTGGTAGTATTTTGCAAATTATGTTGTAGATCAGTAGCTCGTGTTGTTGCTTCCCTATGTTTTATATGTGTTCCTAGAGAAAACTAAGTTGAAAGATGTTAGTAGCAATGATGCGGATTGGATCCGTGATCTGAGGTTTATCCTCATTGCTGCACAGAAGAATTATGTCCTTAATGCACCGCTAGGTGACAGACCTATTGCATGAGCAGATGCAGACGTTATGAACGTTTGGCTAGCTCAATATGATGACTACTTGATAGTTTAGTGCACCATGCTTAACGGCTTAGAATCGGGACTTCAAAGACGTTTTGAATGTCATGGACCATATGAGATGTTCCAGGAATTGAAGTTAATATTTCTAGCAAATACCCGAGTTGAGAGATATGAATTCTCCAACAAGTTCTATAGCTAAAAGATGGAGGAGAATTGCTCAACTAGTGAGCATGTGCTCAGATTGTCTGGGTACTACAATCGCTTGAATCAAGTGGGAGTTAATCTTCCAGATAAGGTAGTGATTGATAGAGTTCTCTAGTCACCATCACCAAGTTAGTAGAACTTTGTGATGAACTACAGTATGCAAGGGATGACGAAAACGATTCCCGAGCGCTTCGTGATGTTGAAATAAACGAAGGTAGAAATCAAGAAAAAGCATCAAGTGTTGATGGTTGACAAGATCACTAGTTTCAAGAAAAGGGCAAAGGGAAAGAAAGGGAACTTGAAGTAGAATGACAAGCAAGTTGTCAGTCCCGCGAAGAAACCCAAAGCTGGACCAAAGCCTGAAACTGAGTGATTATACTGCAAAGGAAATGGTCACTAGAAGCGGAAATGCCCTGAATATTTGGTGGATAAGAAGGATGGCAAAGTGAACAAGGGTATATTTGATATACATGTTACTGATGTGTACTTTACTAGTGTTTATAGTAGCCCCCGAGTATTTGATACTTGTTCGGTTGCTAAATATTAGTAACTCGAAACAGGAGTTACAGAATAAACATAGACTAGTTGAAGGGGAAGTGACGATGGGTGTTGGAAGTGGTTCCAAGATTGATATGATCATCATTGCACACTCCCTATACTTTTGGGATTAGTGTTAAACCTAAATAAATGTTATTTGGCGTTTGCGTTGAGCATGAATATGATTTGATCATGTTTATTGCGATACGGTTATTCATTTAAAGTCAAAGAAGAATTGTTGTTCTATTTACATGAATAAAACCTTCGATGGTCATACACCCAATGAAAATAGTTTGTTGGATCTCGATTGTAGTAATACACATATTCATAATATTGATGCCAAAAGATGCAAAGTTGATAATGATAGTGCAACTTATTTGTGGCACTGCCGTTTGGGTCATATCGGTGTAAAGCGCATGAAGAAACTCCATAAAGATGGATTTTTGGAATCTCTTGGTTATGAATCATTTGATGCTTGCGAACCGTGCCTTTTGGGCAAGATGACTAAAACTCCGTTCTCCGGAACAATGGAACGAGCTACTAACTTGATGGAAATAATACATACTGATGTATACGGTCCAATGAGTGTTGATGCTCGTGGCGGGTATCGTTATTTTCTGACCTTCACAAGATGAATTGAGCAGATATGAGTATATCTACTTAATGAAGCACAAGTCTGAAACATTTGGAAAGTTCAAAGAATTTCAGAGTGAAGTGGAGAATGATCGTAACAAGAAAATAAAGTTTCTGCAATTTGATCGCGGAGACAAATATTTGAGTTACGAGTTTGGTCTTCAATTAAAACAATGTGGAATAGTTTCACAAACTCATGCCACCTGGAACACCACAGCTTAATGGTGTGTCCGAGCGTCATAACAGTACTTTATTGGATATAGTGCGATCTATGATGTATCTTACCAATTTACCACTATCGTTTTGGGGTTATGCATTAGAGACAGTTGCATTCACTTTAAAAAGGGCACCATCAAAATCCGTTGAGACGACACCTTATGAACTGTGGTTTGGCGAGAAACCAAAGTTGTCGTTTCTTAAAGTTTGGGGCTGCGATGCTTATGTGAAAAAGTTTTCACCTGATAAGCTCAAACCCAAATCGGAGAAGTGTGTCTTCATAGAATACCCAAAGGTAACTATTGGGTACACCTTCTATCACAGATCCGAAAGCAAGATTCGTTGCTAAAATGGATCTTTTCTAGAGAAGGAGTTTCTCTCGAAAGAAGTGAGTGGGAGGAAAGTAGAACTTGATAAGGTAATTGTACCTTCTCCCAAATTGGAAAGTAGTTCATCACAGAAATCAGTTCCAGTGATGCCTACACCGATTAGTGAGGAAGTTAATGATGATGATCATGAAGCTTCAGATCAAGTTACTACCGAGCCTTGTAGGTCTTCCAGAATAAGATCCGCACCAAAGTGGTACGGTAATCCCGTTCTAGAAGTCATGTTACTAGACCATGATGAACCTACAAACTATGAGGAAGCGATGATGAGCCCAGATTCCACGAAATGGCTTGAGGCCATGAAATCTGATATAGGATCCATGTATGAGAACAAAGTATGGACTTTGATTGACTTGCTCGATGATCAGCAAGCCATGTTAAATAAATGGATCTTCAAGAGGAAGACGAACACTGATAGTAGTGTTACTATCTACAAAGCTCGACTTGTCACAAGAAGGTTATCGACAAGTTCAAGGTGTTGACTACAATGAGATTTTCTCAACTGTAGCGATGCTTAAGTCTGTCCGAATCATGTTAGCAATTGTCACATGTTATGAAATCTGGCAAATGGATGTCAAAAACTACATTCTTTAATGGATTTATTAAAGAAGAGTTGTATATGATGCAACCAGAAGGTTTTGTTAATCCTAAAGGTACTAACAAAATGTGCAAGCTCCAACGATCCATCAATGGACTAGTGCAAGCATCTCGGAGTTGGAATATACGCTTTGATGAGTTGATCAAAGCATATGGTTTTATACAGACTTTTAGAAAGGCCTGTATTTACAAGAAAGTGAGTGGGAGCTCTGTAGCATTTCTGATATTATATGTGCAAGACATATTGTTGATTGGAAATGATATAGAATTTCTGGATAGCATAAAAGGATACTTGAATAAAAAGTTTTTCAATGAAAGACCTCGGTGAAGCTGCTTACATATTGAGCATCAAGATCTATTGAGATAGATCAAGACGCTTGATAAGTTTTTCAATAAGTACATACCTTGTCAAGATTTTGAAGTAGTTCAAAATGGAACAGTCAAAGAAAGAGTTCTTGCCTGTGTTGCAAGGTGTGAAGTTGAGTAAGACTCAAAACCCGACTATGGCAGAAAATAGAAAGAGAATGAAAAGTCATTCCCTATGCCTCAGTCATAGGTTCTATAAAGTATGCTATGCTGTGAACCAGACCTATTGTATACCTTGCTCTGTGTTTGGCAAAGGAATACAATTTTGATCTAATAGTAGATCAATGGACAGCGGTCAAGAATATCCTTAGCGAGGACCAAGGAAATACTTCTCGATTATGGAGGTGATAAAAGAGCCCGTCGTAAAAAGTTACATCGGTGCAAGCTTTTACACCGATCCAGATGACTCTAAGTCTCAATCTGGATACATATTGAAAGTGGGAGCAATTAGCTAGAGTAGCTCCATGCAAAGCATTGTAGACATAGAATATTTGCAAAATACATACGGCTCTGAATGTGACAGACCCGTAGACTAAACTTCTCTCATGAGCAAAACATGATCATACCTTAGTACTCTTTGGGTGTTAATCACATAGCGATGTGAACTAGATTATTGACTCTAGTAAACCCTTTGGGTGTTGATCACATGACGATGTGAACTATGGGTGTTAATCATATACAGATATGGATATTGGTGTTAAATCACATGATGATGTGAACTAGATTATTGACTCTAGTGCAAGTGGTAGACTGAAGGAAATATGCCCTAGAGGCAATAATAAAGTTATTATTTATTTCCTCATATCATGATAAATGTTTATTATTCATGCTAGAATTGTATTAACTGGAAACATGATACATGTGTGAATACATAGACAAACATATAGTGACTAGTATGCCTCTACTTGACTAGCTCATTAATCAAAGATGGTTATGTTTCCTAACCATAGACATGTGTTGTCATTTGATTAATGGAATCACATCATTAGGAGAATGATGTGATTGACATGACCCATTCCGTTAGCCTAGCACTTGATCGTTTAGTATGTTGCTATTGCTTTCTTCATGACTTATACATGTTCCTGTAACTATGAGATTATGCAACTCCCGTTTATCGGAGGAACACTTTGGGTGCTACCAAACGTCCCAACGTAACTGGGTGATTATAAAGGAGTACTACAGGTGTCTCCAAAGGTACATGTTGGGTTGGCGTATTTCGAGATTAGGTTTTGTCACTCCGATTGTCGGAGAGGTATCTCTGGGCCCTCTCGGTAATGCACATCACTATAAGCCTTGCAAGCAATGTAGCTAATGAGTTAGTTACAGAATGATGCATTACGTAACGAGTAAAGAGACTTGCCACTAACGAGATTGAACTAGGTATTGGATACCGACGATCAAATCTCGGGCAAGTAACATACCGATGACAAAGGGAATAACGTATGTTGTTATGCGGTTTGACCGATAAAGATCTTCGCAGAATATGTAGGAGCCAATATGAGCATCCAGGTTCCGCTACCGGTTATTGACCGAGAATAGTTCTAGGTCATGTCTACATTGTTCTCGAACCCGTAGGGTCCGCACGCTTAAGGTTTTGATGACAGTTATATTATGAGTTTATGAGTTTTGATGTACTGAAGGAGTTCGGAGTCCCGGATAATATCGGGGACATGACGAGGAGTCTCGAAATGGTCGAGACGTAAAGATCGATATATTGGACGACTATATTCGGACTTCGGAAAGGTTCCGAGTGATTCGGGTATTTTTCGGAGTACCGGAGAGTTACGGGAATTCGCCGGGGAGTATATGGGCCTTATTGGGCCATACGGGAATAGAGGAGAGAGGCCAAAAGGAAGGAGGCATGCGCCCCCCTCTGGTCCGAATTGGACAAGGGGGGCAGCCCCCTTTTCCTTCTCCCTCTCCTCCTCTTTTCTTCTCCAACAAGGAAAGGAGGAGTCCTACTCCCGGTGGGAGTAGGACTCCCCCCTTGGCGCGCCTCCTTCATAGGCCGGCTGCCTCCCCCCCTTGCTCCTATATATACGGGGGCAGGGGGGCACCCCAAAGACACAACAACTATTGATCTTTGAGATCTATTAGCCGTGTGTGATGCCCCCCTCCACCATAGTCCTCCTCGATAATATTGTAGCGGTGCTTAGGCAAAGCCCTACGACGGTAGAACATCAAGATCGTCACCACGCCGTCGTGCTGACGGAACTCTCCCTCGACACTCGGCTGGATCGGAGTTCGAGGGACGTCATCGAGCTGAATGTGTGCTAGAACTCGGAAGTGCCGTAGTTTCGGTGCTTGATCGGCCGGGCCGTGAAGACGTACGACTACATCAACTGCGTTGTTCTAACGCTTCCGCTTTCGGTCTACAAGAGTATGTATATTACACACTCCCCTCTCGTTGCTATGCATCACCATGATCTTGCGTGTGCGTAGGAATTTTTTTGAAATTACTACGTTCCCCAACAATACGTTATTCCCTTTGTCCATCGGCATGTTACTTACCCGAGATTCGATCGTCGGTATCCACATACCTAGTTCAACCTCGTTACCGGCAAGTCTCTTTACTCGTTCCGTAATACATCATCTTGTAACTAACTCATTAGTCACTTTGCTTGCAAGGCTTCTTATGATGTGCATTACTGAGAGGGCCCAGAGATACCTCTCCGGTACTCAGAGTGACAAATCATAATCTCGATTCACGCCAACCCACCAAAACACCTTCGGAGATACCTGTAAAGCATCTTTATAATAAACCAGTTATGGTGTGACGTTTGATAGCACATAAGGCATTCCTCTGGTATCCGGGAGTTGCATGATCTCATAGTCAAAGGAATATGTATTTGGCATACATGAAAGCAGTAGCAAAAATTGTACGATCAATTGCTAAGCTAACGAATGGGTCTTGTCCATCATATCATTCTCCTAATGATGTGATCTCGTTATCAAATGAAAACTCATGTCTATGGTTAGGAAACATTAACCATCTTTGATCAACGAGCTAGTCTAGTAGAGGCTTACTAGGGACACGGTATTTGTTTATGTATTCACACATGTATTTAAGTTTCCGATCAATACAATTCTAGCATGAATAATAAAACTTTATCATGAATAAGGAAATATAAAATAACAACTTTATTATTGCCTCTAGGGCATATTTCCTTTAGTCTCCTACTTGCACTAGAGTCAATAATATAGTTCACATCGTCGTGTGATTTAACACCAATAGTTCACATCGTCATGTGATTAACACCCACAGTTCACATTGCCATGTGACGAACACCCAAAGGGTTTACTAGAGTCAATAATCTAGTTCACATCGCCATGTGATTAACACCCAAAGAGTACTAAGGTGTGATCATGTTTTGCTTGTGAGAGAAGTTTAGTCAATGGGTCTGTCATATTCAGATCTGTATATTTGTAGATTTCTATGTCTACAATGCTCTGCATGGTGCTACTCTAGCTAATTGCTCTCACTATCAATATGTATTCAGATTGAGACTCTGAGTCATCTGAATTGGTGTCAAAGCTTGCATCAGCGCAACCCTTTACAACGAACTCTTTATCACCTCCATAACCGAGAAATATTTCCTTAGTCCTCTTAGGTAACTAAGGATAAATTTTGACCATTGTCCAATGATCTACTCCTTGATCATTATTGTACCCCCTTGCCAAACTGATGGCAAGGTACACAATAGGTCTGGTACACAGCATGGTATACTTTATAGAACCTATGGCTGAGGCATATGGAATGACTTTCATTCTTTCTCTATCTTCTGCCGTGATCGGCCTTTGAGTCTTACTCAACTTCACACCTTTCAACACAGGCAAGAACTCTTTCTTTGATTGATCTATTTTGAACTTCTTCAAAACTTTACCAAGGTATGTACTTTGTGAAAGTCCTATTAAGCGTCTCGACCTATCCCTATAGATCTTGATGCCTAATATGTATGCAGCTTCATCGAGGTCTTTCATTGAAAAATTCTTATTCAAGTATCCTTTTATACTATCCAGAAATTCTATATCATTTCCAATCAACAATATGTCATCCACATATATATCAAAAATGCTACAGAGCTCCCACTCACTTTCTCGTAAATACAGGCTTCACCGTAAGTCTGCATAAAATCATATGCTTTGATCACCTCATCAAAGCGCATATTCCAACTTCGGGCTGCTTGCACCAGCCCATAGATGGATCGCTGGAGCTTGCACACTTTGTTAGCACCTTTAGAATCGACAAAAACTTCCGGTTGCATCATATACAACTCTTCTTTAAGAAATCCATTAAGGAATGCAGTTTTGACGTCTATTTGCCAGATTTCATAAAATGCAACAATTGCTAACATAATTTGGACAAACTTAAGCATCATTATGAGTGAGAAAATCTCATCGTAGTAAACACCTTGAACTTGTCAAAAACCTTTTGCGACAAGTCGAGCTTTGTAGATAGTAACACCACTATCAGTGTCTGTCTTCCTCTTGAAGATCCGTTTATTCTCAATGGATTGCCGATTATTGGGCAAGTCCACCAAAGTCCACACTTTGTTCTCATACATGGATCCTATCTCAGATTTCATGGCCTCAAGCCATCTGTCGGAATCTAGGCTCATCATAGCTTCTTCGTAGTTCGGAGGTTCATCATGGTCTAATAACATGACCTCCAGGATAGGATTACTGTACCACTCTGGTGCGGATCGTGCTCTAGTTAACCTACGAAGTTCAATATTAACTTGATCTGAAGTTTCATGATCATCATCATTAGCTTCCTCTCTAGTTGGTGTAGGCATCACGAGAACAATTTTCTCTGATGTACTACTTTCCAATTCGAGAGAAGGTACAATTACCTCATCAAGTTCTACTTGCCTCCCACTCACTTCTTTTGAGAGAAACTCCTTCTCTAGAAAGGACCCCTTCTTAACAACAAATATCGTGCCTTCGGATCTGTGGTAGAAGGTGTATCAAGTATTTCTTTAGGGTATCCTATGAAGACGCACTTATCTGATTTGGGTTTGAGCTTATCTGGCTGAAGCCTTTTGACATAAGCATCGCATCCCCAAACTTTAAGAAACACCAGATTAGGTTCATACCGTGTCGTCTCAACAGATTTAGCCGGTGCCCTATTTAACGTGAATGCAGTTGTCTCTAATGCATAACCCCAAAACGATAGTGATATATCGGTAAGAGACATCATAGAACGCACCATATCTAATAAAGTACGGTTACGACGTTCGGACACACAATTACGCTGTGGTGTTCTAGGTGGCGTGAGTTGTGAAACTATTCCACATTGTTTTAAATGAAGGCCAAACTCGTAACTCAAATATTGACCTCCGCGATCAGATCGTAGAAACTTTATTTTCTTGTTACGATGATTCTCCACTTCACTCTAAAATTCCTTGAACTTTTCAAATGTTTCATACTTGTGTTTCATTAAGTAGATATACCCATATCTGTTCAAATCATCTGTGAAGGTTAGAAAAATAACGATACCCGCCGCGTGCCTCAACACTCATTGGACCACATACATCGGTATGTATTATTTCCAATAAGTCATTGGCTTGCTCCATTGTTCCGGAGAACGGAGTTTTTAGTCATCTTGCCCATGAGGCATGGTTCGCAAGTATCAAATGATTCATAATCAAGTGATTCCAAAAATCCATCTGTATGGAGTTTCTTCATGTGCCTTACACCAATATGACCTAAACGGTGGTGCCACAAATATGTTGCACTATCATTATCAACTTTGTATCTTTTGGCATCAATATTATGAATATGTGTATCAATTCAATAAACCATTTACATTGGGTGTATGACCATAGAAGGTTTTATTCATGTAAACAGAACAACAATTATTCTCTGACTTAAATGAATAACCGTATCGCAATAAACATGATCCAATCATATTCATGCTCAACTCAAACACCAAATAACATGTATTTAGATCCAACACTAATCCCGAAGGTAGAGGGAGTGTGCGATGGTGATCATCAACCTTGGAGTCACTTCCAACACACATCGTCACCTCACCCTTAACTAGTCTATGTTCATTTTGCAACTCCTGTTTTGAGTTACGAATCTTAGCAACTGAACCGATATCAAATACCCTCGGGTTACTATGAATACTAGTAAAGTACGCATCAATAACATGTATATCAAATATACCTTTGTTCACTTTGCCATCCTTCTTATCCACCAAGTATTTGGGGTAGTTCCGCTTCCAGTAGAAGCACTCAGTTTCAGGCTTAGGTCTAGCTTTGGGCTTCTTCACGGGAGTGGCAACTTGCTTGTCATTTTTCTTGAAGTTCCCTTTCTTTTCCTTTGCCCTTTTTCTTGAAACTAGTGGTCTTGTTAACCATCAACACTTGATGCTCTTTCTTGATTGCTACCTTCGCCGATTTCAGCATCGAGAAGAGCTCGGGAATGTTTTTCGTTATCCCTTGCACATTATAGTTCATCACGTAGTTCTAGTAGCTTGGTGATAGTGACTAGAGAAATCTGTCAATCACTATCTTATCTGGAAGATTAACTCCCACTTGATTCAAGTGATTGTAGTACCCAGACATTCTGAGCACATGCTCACTGGTTGAGCTATTCTCCTCCATCTTGTAGGCAAAGTACTTGTCAGAGGTATCATACCTCTCAACACGGGCATGAGTCTGAAATACCAATTTCAGCTCTTGGAACATCTCATATGCTCCATGGCGTTCAAAACATTTTTGAAGTCATGTTTCTAAGATGTCGTGGCTTTATTACGGCAGATGCCCTAGTGAAAGGACTTAGGAGTGGAGCCATCACAACTAGGTTAGCTTAAAGGGGTTGAATGGGACAAGGGACAAAGAGAGTTTACCCAGGTTTGGCCCCTCCCAATGAGGTAAAAGCGTACTCCTGCTTTTGGTTGTATTGCCTGGATTTCAATTACCAGGGAGCGAATACGCTTGACCTAGTTCTCAATCGATTGTGTCTTGAGTTAACCCATCGCCGGGTCACCCCTTTATATACAGGTTGATGCTCGGCGGCTTACAGAGTCCTAGCCGACTCACACAAATGTGACCGGCTCAGTTTCTAACTAAGCTTGCCTTATAGAACAAGTCATCGCCTGGCGGCTCACACCTTCGGGCCTTGAGTCACCTCTGGGTCTTTGGCCTTCAATAAGCTTGTTCCATGAACCGCCGTCTTCATGTTTTTCCCGGACCTTATCGGGCCTCTCTGTCTTGAAGTCGCCAATGGCATGACCCGACCCCTCCTGGGCGGGTCATACCTAGTAGCTATATCCCCAACATTAGGCCCCAGGTTGATTTGAACTTGTTCACATCAATCTTCACCACTTGGCTTAGCAAAATCTACCATTATCAACTCCTTACAAATTCGTTGTAACCCGCCATGACATCCCATCACAGAACCGTGGTAACCCGCCATGAAATCATGTGCATTAACTCCACACGAAGCCCGGGACATCTCAACAGATCTTTATCTTAATAGACCTCCCAAAAATTGAGGCGTCCATATAGCCACATAATCATTTTTGGCCTCCTTGATTCCCGCACATGCCGTCTAGTCACCTCCTTATAAATAGGGACGGGGGCCCTTTATGCCATTTTTTACCCCCGCCTCTACTTCTTCTCCTTCCTCGCGCCGACCACCACAGCTCGAGCTCCGCCACCGTCGTCCTTCTCCAGCGACCTTAACTCAGGCCGCTGCATCAACCGAACAGACCAGAAAAACGCGGCGCACCTTCGCTGTTCATCAGCGTCAGTAAGTACTCACCTCTCCCCATAGTAGATATACATTAGGGTTTCGGCTGTCCATCGGTGTTCTTCGGTTCTTCATATTTCCTTTTAGAACACGTAGTTTGATCTGAAAACGACACTGAAGTTGTGCGGTAGTAGTTTTAGCATCTCCTTCCAATCACAGAAATACCTTTTTTGTACAAGATCCCATCTGAGCACACGAGTTCTTCCATTGCTGTAGCCTTAGGTTTAATATTTATTTTCATTTTCTGAACTACTGTAGATCCAAAATCATAGAACAGATCCACGAAACCTGTTTGTTCAGCACTTAGCAAAATTTCACTTATAGGGCTACAAATACTTGTGAACTGCAGCCATACGGGCGGCTTATATGATAGGCCGTAACCCGCCAAACACCATTAGGCCCGCTTTAAACCGCCAGTATATGTTTAGAACTTATATAACCCGGCATTGTCCTCCGGCTTAATCATGCCCACATGTTTAGCACGCATTTGCTGCATACGACTTGGCTTTGCATAATACACTTGCTTTCTGATCACTGGACGGCTTAACATCATAAACTTAATCCGGCAATATTTACTTCTCTAGGCAAAAATGACCAAAATCGTCACTTCATGCAACTGGGTCGCTTCCCGGGTCACAGAGCAAACGCTGAATGAGCATGTCCAAGTGGGCGTCTTAGCCGCAAAAAATGTTATCCACTCGAGAGTCCCAGGAACAGAGACCACCCCTGACCCAAAAGAAGGCGAAGTAATAGTTTTTACTGATCATATGCTCCGAGGGTTTACCCCACCCGGCTCAAAATTCTTTCATGGTGTTCTGCATTTCTTCCAACTCCATCCTCAAGATATCGGGCCCGATTCTGTTTCAAACATCTGTAACTTTCAAGTTTTTTGCAAAGTGTACCTTCAATAAGAGCCCAGTGTAGAATTGTTCAGGGAATTCTATTACTTGAACAGCCAGACCGAGTTCACAGATAGGCCCAGCCTAGAACTAGGTGGCATTTCAATTCAAAGGCGGAAAGAAGCCACTTTTCCTGCCGCCGCACTTCCCAGTCATCCTAAGGACTGGAACCAGACTTAGTTTTACTGCCAAGACACATCTCCAGAGGGTGAAAATCCTCTGTCGGGTTACCATGAAAGCCGGCTTAGTAACAGACACCCTCTCTCAAAATGGATCAGCACAGAAGAATGGGCCAAATATATGCCCATTTTTTCAAAGATCAGAGCCTTATTGGCCAATGGTTCGACTGGAGTCGATCTAGTCTGATGCTGGGTCGCATGGAGAATCTTACCCTTAAGCTGACGGCCCGGCTTAATGTGTGAGTATACTGGCGATATCAAATATCCCCAGCGTCACTGCCAAATAGAACTGGATGATGATGAAATCAAAAGGATTACCAAGACACTGCTTAACGAGGGCTTGGAAACTTGCAGCAAGACAGGCTTGAATCCTTTCTGCACCCTTAACAAAGCTCCAGCTGTAAGTATTTTGAACAACTTGCAACTTATTCTTTATTTACTTAAACTGTCTTATCATTATCACTTGACTTCTTGCAGGCTGATTCCCCCTTTTGGAACAAGAAACTCCAGGACAACCCTGCCAAAAAGGTCAGGACAAAGACCAAGGCTCCCAAAAAGCCTGCCAAGAATAAAGCAGATGCAATTGATCCATTTACTCTGGAAGATGAGTCGGAGGTAGAAATTGACTCCCTTGGCTCCCTTTTTGTACATCTTATTGACACTGATTGCTATCAGGATGATGTGGAGGCCAGCCACGCAGATGGTGAAGAGGTAACTATCCTTTCCTCTGACTCAGAACCTCCGCCAAGACAGAAAGATCGTCAATCGAGCCGGAAAGTAAGTTTTACTCACTGAAAAGTGCAACTATCCCTGGGTGGTTTTGGTAATTCCTAACAACATATAGCTCATTGAGCTAATGCTATTTCAAGATAAATATTTCAGGAAAGCTCAATGATTGGCATGGCATGGATGAGAAAAGTGGATCCCTCAAAATGCTAAGGACAAAAGGATTGGCTCAAGCTCAAAGCACAAGACTCTACATTTTCTATTTTAGTGATCCAAGATCACATTGAGTCTATAGGAAAAGCCAATACTATCAAGGAGGGATGAGGTGTTGCTTAATGAGGTTCTTCCTCAAAATGCTTAGTGATATGCTCCAAAGCCCTCAACTACTTTCTCGCATCCACATATGACCCAAACCAAAAGTCAAACTCGGCCCCACTGATTCTTTCTATCCGGCGCCACCGAGTTCAGATGTCATAGTCACTGCCACAAACCCTAATCAAATCGGTCTCACCGATAGGGATCTCGGTCTCACCAAGATGGGATTCTAATCTCTTTGTTTCCCTTCGTAACATTTCGGTCCAACCGAGATGAGCGATCGGTCCCACCGAGATTGCAATGCAAACTCTATGTTTCCCTTTCGTAATGTTTCGGTCTCACCGAGATGAGCGAATCGGTCCCACCGAGTTTGCCTGACCAACTCTCTGGTTGGCTTATTACCAAAATCGGTCCCACCGAGTTTGTGTAATCGGTCTCACTGAGATTACGTTATGCCCTAACCCTAACCATATCGGTCCCACCGAGTTGACATGTTGGTCCCACCGAAAATCCTAACGGTCACATTATTTGCTAAATCGGTCCGACCGAGTTTTATGATTCGGTCCCACCGAGATTGGTAAGTCGTGTGTAACGGTTAGATTTTGTGTGGAGGCTATATATACCCCTCCACCCACTCTTCATTCGAGGAGAGAGCCATCAGAACATGCCTACACTTCCAACATACATTTTCTGAGAGAGAACCACCTACACTTGTGTTGAGGTCAAGATATTCCATTCCTACCATATGAATCTTGATCTCTAGCCTTCCCCAAGTTGCTTTCCACTCAAATCTTCTTTCCACCAAATCCAAATCCTGTGAGAGAGAGTTGAGTGTTGGGGAGACTATCATTTGAAGCACAAGAGCAAGGAGTTCATCATCAGCACACCATTTGTTACTTCTTGGAGAGTGGTGTCTCCTAGATTGGCTAGGTGTCACTTGGGAGCCTCCGACAAGATTGTGGAGTTGAACCAAGGAGTTTGTAAGGGCAAGGAGATCGCCTACTTCGTGAAGATCTACCCTAGTGAGGCAAGTCCTTCGTGGGCGACGGCCATGGTGGGATAGACAAGGTTGCTTCTTCATGGAACCTTCATGGGTGGAGCCCTCCGTGGACTCGCGCAACCGTTACCCTTCGTGGGTTGAAGTCTCCATCAACGTGGATGTACTAGCACCACCTATCGGAACCACGACAAAAACATCCGTGTCTCCAATTGTGTTTGCCTTCTCAAACTCCTCTCATTTACCTTCATATGCAATTGTTTTACATTCCACTGCTATGCTCTTAGAATTGCATGTGTAGGTTGATTGCTTGACTTGTGCTAAGTTGCTAAAATCTGCCAAGAACTAAAATTGGGAAAAGGCAAGTTTTTATTTGGTCAAGTAGTCTAATCACCCCCCCCCCCTCTAGACATACTTTCGATCCTACACTCACTCTTTAGATTACTTGGATCCCAACTTTATTTTGATGAAATAACAGCATGAAGTTCGACGTACAACCCGGAATAGCAGCTATGGGAATCTCTCCTCCAGTTTACCCAGCACGTCGGTTCCTCGGAAACGCCAGAATGAGGTGCCGCAATTTTCAACCCTCTCCTTTCCTAAGGCGGGTCTTATATATCTGTCAACCACTTAATCCATCCAACTCAAATTATCAGGGAACTTCTCACTCTTCTTTCGGCAACTCAACTGGAACTCAGATTCCTCTTTTCAAAGTCGCTCCCGGGTGAGAACATTAAACTTCTTTGCTTTAATACTTACACATTTACTATATTAACCCCTTCATGTGTCTTATTTCCAGTGGTATAGCCAAGCCCAGCAAGAAGCTGAAGGTAAATAAACTGACTAAAGATCCCAAGGATGCTGACCCGAAGAAGCAAATGATGTCAGAAGCTTCTCATGAGACTCCTGAAGCTGTTGCTGATGATCCACCGCCAGAAGAACACAATGTCACAATGGATTCCATGGATGTTAACCCGACCAATGCTAAGCCGTCAAGTCCCATCAAGCCTGCTGAAGATGTTATTGTCACCGGGGTTGGTTATGCAGAGCCGGGAAACCCCACTGTCTTGTCAAAACATAGCGCCAAGGAAGAATTTTCAGCTTCTAACAAGGGCAAATGGAAGTTGGACTTGGAAAGTTATGTCAGCTTAATGCTCATGAGATTCACGCGGGTTATTTAAAATGCCTTCATACTAGCCGTGACTTTGAAGCCGGCCTAGTCAATTTGATGAAAGAGCGCTTTGAGGTAAACACTCAAAATTATTCTCATATAGATATCTGTCAGCCGCCAAGTCTACTGAATATGAAAGAATTGAACATGATGTAGACTTAAATAGCATATGTGACCTTGTAGCTATTCCATAGCAATTTAACTCTGCTGAATCAAAATGAGTAGTCCCCAAGGCCGGCTTAAACTAGACGGTTAAGTCGGACTTAACATTATAGTGAAAAAATCCGCATATGTAGCCCCCATGGGCCAGTTTAAATTGAAAGATTTTAATCGGGTCATCAAGTATGAAAAAAAGATGACCTACATTAGCCCCCAAGTGCCAAGTGAAATACTTGTATTATGCTTGGTACTTTAATAAGATGATTATCATAACCACACACCGTTGCTTAATCTCTTTGTCTTGCAGGCTGAATTAAATATGAAAGAATCCCAAGTAGTGGATCTGCAGCAGAACATCCAAACACAACAATCTAAAACTTCCAAGGCCAAATCAGAACTAAAAACCGTTTTGGAAGAAACTGAGAAGCTGAAAAAGGATTTCAATGCTGAGAGGACCAGCTGGGATACTGAGAAGGCGGCTCTATTGAAAAGTGCTGAAGATGCTGAGGTCGCTCTTAAGCTGGTGACTAAAGAGTTATGCGACTTGAAGCATTAGATTAATAGCATGACAGCTGCCATCTTTGGTAAGTAATATTGTACTTCAATCTTTCACCACTAACATATAACAAGCATCAACCAATTTATCAATATCTTTGCCGATGCAGGCCCTGGAAGTTCCAACCTTGGTCAAGACATGCGTGTGAAACTTAAAGCTGCATATACCCTTCTGGAGCAGTTATACACCAGCGCTCAATGGGCTATACTGCTATCTCCCATAAAAAGCAATCACCTTCACTCATCAGGGAAGTGCTGGATAAATTATTTATGCTGCCTCAAAGAGTTGAAGAGCTAAAGCGATCAGCCTCCAGAGCCGGTGCCATCACCGCACTAAGCCGGGCAAAGGCATGGCAAGCAGAACTGGACCCAGAAGAATTGGCCACCGGCTGCCCAAGCCTGAAAGAGGACGGGTCTCCCTTCGATGTAGCAGATTTCGCCAAGTGTGTAAGGGAAATGATCCCTTGGCAAGCAAGCTAGCTGAGGAATCTGACTTGTAAAAATATCAGGTGGCTTACACCAAAGAAAACTCAAAAGTATCAGCGCCGGTTCATGATGCCGTGGATCTTATCCCACCAACACGTAAGCACACCTTTGCTCCCGATATTGATCCGTCGACCCTTATAGATGATGATGTTGTATTTAAAGCTTTGACTGGGATCAACTGAGCCACATCTGACTTCCAGATGATGGGAGAAGACGAAGAATCAGCGCAGGATGATCTGGAATCTTCAACCCGCCAGGACCAAGATAACTAACCAAAGGGTCAGCTTGTAAACTGCCGCGTAGAATTTGTGCACAGAAAAAACACTTATTATTTTGGGTCATAAGACGCCTTGTAATAGGCTAGCTGAAAACAATGATCTGTCATGCCATCATGCATGTTTATCGTCTTTGTTTTGAGAACTATTGATGAAACACTTGACGTGCTACCAATGAGTTAACAGAAAATTTCATCATCCTTTCCAGTGCTCATATGAATTCCAGTGTTCCTGCACATATGTTTAAACAATATTCACCTTGGCGGTTTAAGCCAAGGCGGGTCATAATGTCCAACAAAATATTTTCTGGCGACTTTAAAGTCTATAACCAGGGCGGGTTACCAAACCCCGCATATTCATATAAAACGTAAAAAACATACCTGTAAAATTGGCTCATACTGCTGGCTTACATCGCCATATGTAGTGAGGGTGACAGCCCAAGGATTATAAGTGCATGATTCCAATGGCGCAATCCAAAATATACTGGCGACTTAACGTCCAAAGCCAGGGCTGGTTATCAAAACCCCAAATATGCTCAAATATGAGTCCTAGAGATTAAGGCTACATGGCCTGAACTGTTTTAGACCGTATGTTAATATGGAACAAGGATATGAATCCAAAAAATGTTCAGAGAAAATAACAAATCAGAAAAAAGGCTTTATAGGCTGCCAAGCCAAAATTTCAAGTGCTTTCATGGGCCGCACAACCATTGAGTTAATCCTTCATTCAAACTCGTAAGTCGGCCCTCACATGACCAACCTCCATTTTAACCTCAACAAGTTAGCCAACCATTCAAGATGAAAAACTTCCACAATAAACCCGGCTGCCAAGAGCCGGGACACCTCTTCACCAATGGCCATGCGCCTCTCTTCATTAAAACGATAAAGGAATTGCTTGACCGGTTTAAACTTTGGATCAATATTGAGAGTGTGCTCAGCGAGTTCCCTTGGTACACCTGGCATGTCTGAAGGCTTCCATGCAAATATGTCCCAATTCTCACGGATGAACTCGATGAGTGCGCTTTCTTATTTTGGATCCTTGTTGGCACTGATAACGAACTATTTGGACGAATCGCCAGGGACAAAAACGACCTGCTTGGTGTCATCTGCCGACTTAAACTTCAACAAAGGGTCATGCTCTGTGGTTGGCTTCTTCAAGGGAGTCATATCCGCCGTGTCAACATTATCTTTGTAAAACTTCAGCTCCTCTGTTGCACAAACAGACTCAGCATAGGCAGCATCGCCCTCTTCACATTCCAAAGCTATCTTCCTATCACCATGCACCATGATTGTACCCTTATGAACCAGCATTTTAAGCTGTAGATGAACATAACAAGGCTGTGCCATAAATTTGGCATAAGCCAGCCGTCCAAACAAGGCGTGATAAAGGCTCTTGATCTTGACCACCTCAAAAGTCAATGTCTCGGTCCTATAGTCATGATCATTGCCTAAAGCCACTTCCAAAGCTATCTTACCCACCGGATATGCCGACTTACCAGGCACCACCCCATGAAAGACGGTAGAAGACGGCTTAAGATCTTTGTCAGTCCAATTCATACGGCAAAAAGTATCATAATAAAGGATATTGATATTGCTGCCTCCGTCCATAAGCACCTTCATGAACTTGTATCTTCCAACCTGAGGAGCAACCACCAAAGCCAGCTGACCCGAGTTGTCAACCCGAGACGGGTGATCCTTACGGCTCCATACAATGGGCTGCTCTGACCATTGTAAATATCGAGGGACTGCCAGCTCAATCGTGCTCACTGCTCGTTTATGAATCTTCTGGTCTCGCTTGCACAAACTCATGGTAAAAACATGATACTGGCCACTATTCATCTCATTCGGATTGCTCTGATAGCCGGACTGCTGCTGCTGATTACCCTGATTGGGCTACTGATTAAAACCGCCTTGATTGCCTTGGCCTTGAAATCCAGAGTTTGAATCGCCACCTCCAAAACCAGGCCCGTGAGAGCTGGATCCTGACCCCCATTCGGGCCATGATGGTCCTAATAAAAGCCAGAATTTCTACACTCCTTCATGATGAAAAAATCTTTCCATATATGAGTAGTTGGTTTGTCTTGAGAACCGTGCTTTGGGCAAGGCTGATACATTATCGCCTCAAGGTTGAACTTTGGCCCGCTAAACCGGGGCATTGAAGATTTTCCCTTCTGATGCTGATTGTTATTCTGGATGTTGGTATTAGCCACAAAATCCAAACCACCGTCAACTTGCTTGCGCTTACCGTTATTGCCTTGGTTCTGACCCGCCGTGTTGTGTTGTTGTCCCTTTCCATTACCGCTCTTCTTCCCCATGCCAGACTTCTCCTCATCAGAGTTAGGGTCTTTAGTGTTATCGGAGTCGGCATATTTGATGAGAGCCGCCATGAGCTCTCCCATGTCATTGCAGTGGTGTTTGAGTCGTCCCAGCTTCTGTTTGAGGGGAATGAACCGGCAATTTTTCTCCAAAATCAGGATAGCCGATCCGGCGTTGATGCTTTCCAATGAATGGATAATGGCCGAGATCCGGCGAACCCAATGGGCGGTTGACTCGTCCTCCCGCTGGATACAAGGGTCTCTAAATCAAGAATCGACCGAGGCTACTTGCATGTGTCCTTGAAATTCTGGATAAAATGCATCTTCATCTCGGCGCATGATCTGATGGAATTAGGGGGCAATCCCTTTAGCCAAGTGCGAGTCGGCCCATCCAACATCATGGTGAAATACTTAGCGCACACAGCGTCATTGATGTCCAACATCTCCATGGCCAGCTCATAGCTCTCAATCCAAGCCTCTAGGGTTTGATCCGCTGTGTAATTGGGCACCTTGCGGGGGCCCTTAAAATCCTTGGGCAGACGGTCATTACACAAAGCCGGCACTAGACACGGCACACCCATGGTCCTAGAAGTCATCCCAGCTTCTACAAACACCGACAGGTTATGCCGATGTTGCTGATGAGCAGCTAACTGAGCCGCCAGCTCAGCCTCCCAACGTGCCCTGGCCTGATCCACCAAAACCTGAGCATCGTTATCGGCACGTGGCAGGTCACGCCCATGAGGCTACTTACGGTGCTGCTCACTGCTCGAAACCGCCGGTGACTCAATACGCCGACTGTAACTCCGACTAGGGCATGGAGTCGAATGAATCCGTTTGCAGTTGTACGAATAAGCTGCATGTTGAGCTACTGCCGTCTGAAGAAGCTCCACAGCCTTCCGGGCTTCAACCGCCGCGGGAGACTCACCTTGCACTAGAAGAGCCGTAGCAATCATGTTATCCAGAGGGTTAGAAAAATGACTCAGCGGTGTCGACACTTGCTGAGGTGGCGTTAAATTCAAACGAGGCGGGTCCGCAACACGTGGTTGAGCCGTCACCCCGGCCACGGGCGCTTCGATGGCCCGGGTTACCTCGAGCGGGTTACTTGGTCCTGCCCCAAGGGTATTAAAAAGATTCCTTGCCTCAAACTCTGGAGGTAGACAACTTTGGTGCCTCCTGCGAAGAACGACATTTGATGCAGTCTGATCCAAGCTTAACCGGAAAGCCTCTGCTTGAATCCGTTGTGATTCCACGTCCAAGGCGGCTCACTCTGTTGCCATCCTAGTGTTTTCAGCATTAAGCTCCTCCTTGGCCTGAGCTATCTCATCTTGTAGTTTCGTGACGTCCACTTTATGTTGTGCTTGACTCGCCGAGGTTACCTCTGTAGTTAACAGAGTTGCCAAGGCATCCAAGAGCTCAGACAAAACTTGAGCCGGCGGGCGCACAAAGCCACTTGCTTTGGCCGTCGCCTCAGTAGTTGAAACAGAAGTCATAGTCGCAGCAGTTGATGAATTGAGCATCGGTTGTGTGCTGGCCATGAAGATCGCGACTCTGTTCGGCAGCTCATAGGGGTTCGGAATATTGTCGCCATCAGAACAGCCCCCAAGCCCGCTATCTTGCAGTTGATACGTTTAATTGGTCTCATCGGTTGAGGACTCATCATCAGAGTAGATGGTTTTCTCTCCACCGAACACAGATCCTTCCTCAAGATCTGCTTCGTGAATAAAACCAACAAAAGTGTGCTTCACGATGGCTTGAACCTTGGTGGGTTGCACGCGCTGAGCCATCTCGATGATGTCGGTGTGGGTGTCCGGCTCCGGCTCCGGCTCACCGATCTTCCCGATGAAGACATGGATTCCGCCGAAGGGGATCTGGTACCCATATTCGATTGAATCGGCCTCGGGACCCCAGCCTGCACTGTTGATGTAGATTTTGCCGCGGCGACTCTCGGTCATCTGGCCCACAGTGTATCCCTTCATCCCTGAGATGCTGCCCTTCAAGAACTCGAAACCATAGTGCTTTGGCCCCACGGTGGGCGCCAACTATCTTGGCTTTATCACGGTAGATGCCCTAGTGAAAGGACTTAGGTGTGGAGCCATAGCAACTAGGTTAGCTTAAAGGGGTTGAATGGGACAAGGGACACAGAGAGTTTACCCAGGTTCGGCCCCTCTCAATGAGGTAAAAGCCTACTCCTGCTTTTGGTTGTATTGCTTGGATTTCGATTACCAGGGAGCGAATACGCTTGACCTAGTTCTCGATCGATTGTGTCTTGAGTTAACCTACTACCGGGCTACCCCTTTATATACATGTTGATGCCCGGTGGCTTACAGAGTCCTGGCCGGCTCACACAAATGTTACTGGCTCAGTTTCTAACTAAGCTTGCCCTACAGAACAACTCATCGCCTGGCGATTCACACCTTCGGACCTTGAGTCGCCTCCGGGTCTTGGGCCTTCAATAAGCTTGTTCCATGAACTGCCATCTTCATGTTTTCCCGGACCTTATCGGGCCTCTCCGTCTTTAACTCACCAATGGCATGACCCGGCCCCTCCTAGGCGGGTCATTCCTAGTAGCTATATCCCCAACATAAGTCGTAAAGCATGGTGCACTAAACTATTAAGTAGTCATCATATCGAGCTTGCCAAACGTTCATAATGTCTGCATCTGCTCTTGCAATAGGTCTGTCGCCTAGCGGTGCATCAAGGACATAATTGTTTTATTCAGCAATGAGGATAATCCTTAGATCACAGACCTAGTCCGCATCATTGCTATTATCATCTTTTAACTTAGTTTTCTCTAGGAACATATGAAAAAAAGGAAGCTACAATGCAAGCTATTGATCTACAACATAATTTGCAAATACTATCAGGACTAATTTCATGATAAACTTAATTTCAATTAATCAAATTACTAATGAACTCCCACTTAGATAGACATCCCTCAAGTCATCTAAATGATATGTGATCCAAATCAACTAAACCATGTCCGATCATCACGTGAGATGGAGTAGTCATCAATGGTGAACATCTCTTTGTTGATCATATCTACTATATGATTCATGTTCGACCTTTCGGTATCAGTGTTCCGAGGCCATGTCTGTACATGCCAGGCTCGTCAAGTTTAACCCAAGTATTCTGCATGTGCAAAACTGTCTTGCACCCGTTGTATGTGAATGTAGAGTCTATCACACCCAATCATAACATGGTGTCTCAACACCACGAACTGTCGCAACGGTGCATACTCGGGGAGAACACTTATACCTTGAAATTTAGTGAAGGGATCATCTTATAATGCTACCGTCGTTCTAAGCCAAACAAGATGCATAAAAGATAAACATCACATGCAATCAAAATATGTGACATGATATGGCCATCATCATCTCGTGCTTTTGATCTCCATCTCCAAAGCATCGTCATGATCTCCATCGTCACTGGCTCAACACCTTGATCTCCACCGTTGCACCATGGTCATCTCGCCAACTATTGCTTCTACAACTATTGCTAATGCATAGCGATAAAGTAAAGCAATTACATGGCGTTCACATTTCATACAATAAAGAGACAACCATAAGGCTCCTGTCGGTTGCCGATAAATTACAAAACATGATCATCTCATACAATAACATATATCACATCATGTCTTGACCATATCACATCACAACATGCCATGCAAAAACAAGTTATACGTCCTCTACTTTGTTGTTATAAGTTTTACATGGCTGCTACGGGCTTCTAGCAAGAATCGTTCTTACCTACACATCAAAACCACAATGGTGATTTATCAAGTTTGTTGTTTTAACCTTAAACAAGGACCGGCCGCAGTCAAATTCGATTCAACTAAAGTTGGAGAAACATACACCCGCCAACCACCTTTAGGCAAAACTAGTTGCATGTCTGTCGGTGGAACCGGTCTCATGAACTGGTCATGTAAGGTTGGTCCGGGCCGCTTCATCCAACAATACCGCCGAATCAAAATAAGACATTGGTGGTAAGCAGTATTACGATCACCACCCACAACTCTGTGTGTTCTACTTGTGCATATCATCTACGCATAGACCTGGCTCGGATGCCACTGTTGGGGAACGTAGCATGCAATTTCAAAGAAATCCATACGCTCACGCAAGATCTATCTAGGAGATGCATAGAAATGAGAGCGAGAGAGTGTGTCTACGTACCCTCGTAGACTGAAAGCAGAAGCATTCGACAATGCGGTTGGTGTAGTCAAACTTCTTCTAGCTCCGACCGATCAAGCACCGAGCGTATGATACCTCCGAGTTCTGCACACGTCCAGCGCAATGACGTCTCTCGCCTTCTTGAACCAGCAAGGTGTCGAGGAAGTAGATGTGTTCCGTCAACACGACGGCGTGGTGACGATGATGGTGAAGTGATTCGCACAGGGCTTCGCCTAAGCACCGCGAGAATATGACCGGGGGTGTAAACTGTGGAGGGGGGCGCCGCACACGGCGAACAATTGATGTTGTTGTGTTCTAGGTGCCCCTCTCCCCACATATATATAGGTGGGAGGGGAGGGGAGGCAGCCAAGGGGCACCAAAAGTAGGATCCGAATCCTACTTGGGGTTTCCCAAGTGGAGCCCCTCCCTTCCATATATCACCGGGGAGAAAAGGGAAAGGGGAAGAGAGAAAGGAAGGGGGGCGGACCCCTTTTTTACCTTATCCAATTCGTCCTCTTGCCTAAGGGGAGGCGCGCCACCCCTTGTGGACTCGTGTGCTCCCCTCTTATGGCCCATATCTTTCCCTCGGGGGTTCTGGTAACCCCCCGGTACTCCGATAATAACTCGATACACTCCGGAACACTTCCGATGTCCGAATACCATCATCCTATATATCATTCTTTACCTCTTGACAATTTTGAGACTCCTCGTCATGTCCGTGATCTCATCCGGGACTCCGAACAACATTCGGTCACCAAATCACATAACTCATATAATACTAAATCGTCATCGAACGTTAAGCATGCGGACCCTATGGGTTTGAGAACTATGTAACATGACCAAGACACCTCTCCGGTCAATAACCCATAGCGGAACCTGGATGCTTATATTGGCTCCTACATATTCTACGAAGACCTTTATCGGTCGAACCATTATGACAACATACGGTATTCCCTTTGTCCATCGGCATGTTACTTGCCCGAGATTCGATCGTCGGTATCCACATACCTAGTTCAATCTCGTTACTGGCAAGTCTCCTTACTTGTTCCATAATACATCATCTTGTAACTAACTCATTAGTTACTTTGCTTGCAAGTCTTCTTATGATGTGCATTACTGAGAGGGCCCAGAGATACCTCTCCAATACTTGGAGTGACAATCCCAATCTCGATTCATGCCAACCCAATAAAACACCTTTGAGATACCTGTAGAGCATCTTATAATCACCCAGTTACGTTGTGACGTTCGATAGCACACAAGGCATTCCTCCAGTATCCGGGAGTTGCATGATCTCATAGTCAAAGAAATATGTATTTTACATACATGAAAGCAGTAGCAAAATCTGTACGATCAAATGCTAAGCTAACGAATGGGTCTTGTCAATCATATCATTCTCCTAATGATGTGATCCCGTTATCAAATGACAACTCATGTCTATGCTTAGGAACCTTAACCATCTTTGATCAACGAGCTAGTCTAGTAGAGACTTACTAGGGACATGGTATTTGTTTATATATTCACACATGTATTTAAGTTTCCGATCAATACAATTCTAGCATGAATAGTAAACATTTATCATGGATAAAGAAATATAAAATAACAACTTTATTTTTGCCTCTAGGGCATATTTCCTTTAGACTTTTCCAAATTTTGAAAAAACTCACAAACTAGAAAAAAGATCGTGGATTTTGTAAAAAAAACTCATACGTGAAATGTTTTCATTGATTTTGAGAAAACAGTTCAAACATTTGGGGAAAAGTACATTCATTTTGAAAAAAAGTTAGTTGGATTTTAAAATGTTCATGAATTTTAAAAAAATCACATATTCAAAAAAATTCAAAAATTTCATATGTGAAATGTTTTCATGAATTTAAATTTCAGAAAAGCTAATCAATTTTGAAAAACATATTCAAAGATTTGAGTAAGTCCATTGATTTTGGAATTAAGGATTTGACAAAATTTCACTAAAATAGTTGTAAAAAACTGAAATAAAGATCACAGATTTCAAAATAGTTCATGAACTTTTAAAACAGTTTACTAGAAGTTAGCAAAAGACTGAAAAAAGTTCATAAAATATGAAAAAGGTTCATGCATCTAGAAAAAGAAAACAGGGAAAAGAAAAGGGAAAATAAATAATAATAATAATATAAAACATGGTAAAAAGGGAAGAAAAACCAGAGTATTATTTTAGTGTTAAAGTTGACACACAACAAAGAAGACGAAAAATAGTAGGTAGGTACAGAAGGTTCAGAACTATTTTAGTGTCCCAGCTACTTATCGCGGGTTCAGAACTAACCGCGAGGTTTAGAGATCGAATCCTCTAATGTCCCAACTAGTTACCGTGAGTTGTCCCAGAGTTTGAAGAAGCAAAAAATAACGTAGATGGGCCAAGCCTAGGCCCGAGGGAAGGGGGCGTGAGCTGGTTTTTAGAATGACTTTTAACCGGGAGCAACTAATTAACGAGCGCTCCTTTGGAAGCCTCGCAACGATCAGCACCACTTGGCGTGCTCACAGCCATTTGCCACGTGTCGCGTTCTAGACGTTCTCTTTGAATTTTTTTTACGCACGCGTTTTCGGCCTTTTAAAAAGTTTTTTTCCCGGGTTTTTTTTGACCTTTTGGTTTTTTACCGGTCTTCCCTAGCTTTTTTACAAAAAAAAATTCGAAAAAAAAACTGGCGAAAAAATGCATTTTTTTCGCGAGAGTCACGATTTTGTTTTCGCGAGAGGCACGGCCGTGCCTCTTGGAAACGAAAAAAAAAACATATTTTCTGTTTTTTTTCTTTCGCGAGAGGCACGGTTTTGCTTCCGCGAGAGGTACGGGTGTGCTTCCGCGAGAGGCACGGGCCTGCCTCTTTCGGAAAGGGAAAATACGCGTTTTCTATTTTTTTTCCTTTCACGAGAGGCACGGTTTTGCTTCCGCCAGAGGCACGGTTGTGCTTTCGCGAGAGGCACGGGCGTGCCTCTTTCAGAAAGGAAAAAAACGCGTTTTCTGTTTTTTTTCTTTCGCGAGAGGCAAGGTTTTGCTTCCGCGAGAGGCACGATTGTGCTTTCGCGAGAGGCACGGGCGTGCCTCTTTCGGAAAGGGAAAGAACGTGTTTTCTGCTTTTTTCTTTCGCGAGAGGCATGGTTGTGCTTTCGCGAGAGGCACCGGCGTGCCTCTTTCAGAAAAGGAAAAAAAACGTGTTTTCTGTTTTTTTTCTTTCGTGAGAGGCATGGTTTTGTTTCGGCGAGAGGCCCGGTTGTGATTTCGTCAGAGGCACGGACGTGCCTCTTTCGGAAAGGGAAAAACCCATGTTCCCGGTTCATTTTTTCGTTAATTTTTTTCGTCCGGTTTTTCGTGAAAAAATAGTTCGTCAAAACCTATCAACATGGGATCTAGTTTTGAAGATCTCGACGCGAGAAATCCAATGGCGAAAGCGGTTCGAGATTTAGACGCACGGTTTAAGAGATAAAACATTTTGAATAAACGGATCTACAGAAAAAGGAAAAACTCCCAGGTTGCGACAAGTGGCGCACATGCAGCGCGCCACTTGTCGCAACCTGAGAAAGTTGGAGTGATCTCTGCAAGGAGTACTCCTTAATTAATGATTTCGCTTTTAACTGGCGGTGAGCGCGTCAAATAGGAAATAGGGGTTATGGTGGTGGCAATGGACGTAAAACCAAATAGGTTTTTTACAGGATGCCCGACTCGTGCAGTGCAGGCCCAGTGTGATTGTTGATGGGCTCACTGGGGACCTCCTATTTTTCGCACAACGCCCTGGAAACACTCCAAGCGCGCACCCCCAGTCTCCCTGAGCCCTTTTGGGCCAGCCCATGTGCGGCTTGGCATGGGCGCTTTTTTGATTCCAATTTTGTCTCTTTATATCTGTTTATCCTTTTTTCTTTTTTAAAAAAAATTCAGGATTATCCAAAGTTCCTAATTTTAAAACATATTGAAAATTTGAAAAAGGTACAACAATTATACAATGTTCATGAATTCAGAAAATGATCATAAAATCATAAAATGTTGAACTTCAAAAAGTGATCATGATTTTGAAAAAATATTCGCATTTAAAAAAATTATTCACCATTTTGAGATAAATGTCAAGGAAATAAAAGAATTTCCACTACTTCGGAGAAAAGCACAGAAAACCAAAAATATTCTAGAATTTTAAAAATATGTTTGCAAATTCAAGAAAATGGAACTCGGTTTTTTAAATAAATTCACAAAATTCTGAAAAAATTTGCCATTTCGAAAATTGTTCCCAAATTTGAAAAACAAATATTAATTGAACAAAGTTTTTTTGAGAAAACAAATCGCCAGGAATAGTAAAAGTGTCCATGTATATCAAACAATGTTCGTGAATTTTGGAAACTATTCAGAAATTTAAAAAATGTTAGCAAATTCACGAATTTGTAATGCGAATTTGAAATATGTTCATGATTTGAAAAAATGTTCACAAATTGTCGGTGTTCTGGGAACGGGGGTCCCCAGACTTGCCTGCCTGCGGCCTGCGGCGTGGCTCAAGTGGAGGCCCAGTGCGGCCCATCTTCATCGACTCAAGCTCAAGACCCTCGCGAGGGGCCAAGCCTTGCGGGGCGGACGACAGGAGGCTTCCCCAGGAGCGGCCTCACCAGGCAAACTCGCGAGGAGGCGGAGAGATCAAGGCAAGGATACCTCGCGAGGTGCTCATGATGCAAGCCATGACGATCGAGACCAGGCGGGCGCCAGGCGGGCGCCGGCCTGTGCAGTGTGTGCTTGTTTCCTCTTTGGTGCAAAGGGGGCAAGCACGGACGCGGAGGACCGAGGCGTCGAGTAAAGGTTGCCATTTCAGGGCAACGACACCAAGACCAGCAGAGCGGCAGGATGGAGGTCACCGTGGAGCCCAAGACGGTGTCATCACCAGAACCTTTGGCAGTCAGAGACCAACTTTAGTCAGGATAAGTTATACTAGATGTTCCCTTTTAAAATGGCCGTTGTTGATGTCCTTACCGCTCAATATTTGGGAAGAGGACCAGAGCCTCTATATATAGGGCTTGCCACCACAGTAGGAAAAATGGCTCACCTAGAGCAGGCATCTTGGATCGAATCCTTCCCAAGCAGAACACCACACCACCACAAGAACACCCCTCGCAAGGTTGTTCTTCCTTTGTACTGTTCATCATCAGCCCCTGAGGCAATCCACACACCACACACTGGAGTAGGGTATTACACCACAATGGTGGCCTGAACCAGTATAAACCTCGTGTCCCTTGTGTTGTTCATCGTGTAGTCTAGATTCTCAGCGAGGCGTCGGGACGTGGGTTGGTAGAGGAAAGATCTTCACGCGCACCCCAGAGTTCGAACCTTGAGGGTTTTGCCGGAACCCCACATCTGACATTTGGCGCGCCAGGTAGGAATGTGTCGGAATCTTTCTTCCACTGACCTGCGCTCTACCGCTTCGTCGTCTCCATGTCCGGCGACCCGACGGCCAACAACGACCGCTGGGCGGCGTGGCCCGCCCACGCCGCGTCACCTGCCCAAGGCGACCTCAACCTCGTGCCCCAGGCAGCTCGCGCTCCGCGGGGCGCTGCGGGGCGGGGGCGACGCGGCCAAGTGCAGCCTGCCCTCACCCCTCGGCTGGTACGATCAGCAGCAAGGGCCTCAAACCACGCCGCGGCCACAGCACCGCACACCTGGCGGGAGCAGGCGAACACGAAGGCCGCGCTCACAGTGGCCCGACAACTGCTGCGGTGTAGGCTGCAGGAAAGCGGCCACGATGTATTGTTGGAGCACGTGGCCGAACTCCTGGACTCCGCCGCCTCAGGAGCACCTCCGTTCTGCGTCCAACTACCATCCCAGGCCCAGGGTGGGTCATATGGCGGGCCCAGCCATGCCCACGCGACCCCGGGCGCACCTCAAGGCCTCATCAGCGGTGGCCTGGTCGCTAATGCCGGGCGGTAGGTCACGCCAGCACCGCTCCCCGTAAGCGAGGGGATACGCACCACTGCCTACAACCCAGGTGGACTGTCACACTACCACCCCCAAGACGGCGCTTCGAGCCGGACCACATGGCGTGCGGGGCACTACGGCGAGGCCCTCGGGACGGCGCACCCGGAGGCTTACGTGCCCCACATGGTGGGTCAAGAGTACGTGCTGGAAGAAGACCATGGCTCGTTCCTCGGGCCAAGCTGGGGGGAGGAGATGCCAGAAGCTGAGCCCTTTCAGGGACCGCAAGAGAGCCACGACAACCGCGCCGCCGGCGGCGGCTATCGGGTACCGCTAATTCCTCAGGAGCAAGCTTATGCTAACCATGGGTCACAGGAGGTACAGGTCGCCACAGCAGATGGCTTCCCCAACGCTGCAGCCTCCTACCCATCAGGAGGAGGACACTGGGGGCTGCCGGAGAGGGGCCGGGAGCCGGGCTCACCCCCGCAGCACTCGGAGCAAGGCGTTCCCAGGAGGTAGGCCCTCTGCCGGGGAGGTTCCCCAGGGCCTACCCCCGGCAGAGGACCCGTGGTCGTCGGGGGAACCGCTGGCGACCGCTCTACCCCATTGGCGTCGTCCTTGGTTTCCGGTCGCCGTCGATGGCGGCAGAGTGTGGCGCAAGGCGGGGCCCTCGTCTGGCAATATGAAGCAAGGCACCTGTTAAGAAGGCCCAGTGCCTGTGAAGCTCGCCGCCCATGACACTCTCATGCAATAATGAGTTGGGGCTATACACACCTCGGAGTCTCCGGAGAGCCGCCCTCGGGCCTCGGGGGCTCCCGCCATGCCCAGTGGCAGCACTTAGCTCCGCGCTGGTGAGAAGACGTTGAAGACTAGACTAGGTGTCGGACGCGGCCTTTGCCTTTTGCCTTTTCCTCTGTTGTCGACTTTCTCTGCTTCAAATTTAAGTTGAAATTGAGCTTGAGATTTGCGTGTGTTCAGGGAGGGGAGTTTTGTCTCGTTCAAGCAGTTTCTTGTGTTCTGGTTTTGACCCTACATCCCAAGTTAGCGTCAGCTGCCTTCCCCTCACGAGCCCCTCACGAGCCGGGCCGGGCTAAGCACGCGAGCACTCCGGACCGTGGCCGCCACTCACTCTTAGGAGGCCCTCAACGCGGGGCCAACGGGTTCCCCCAGATCGCGCGTGGGGCACCACAAGCTTGCCCGAGACCAGTCCGAGCCAAAGGTAAACCAGGTCAACTAACTCGACATGGGGTTAATGGTCCAGCATGAGCACACGCATGGTATTACAACCGCAAGCATGCTAGAGACAATCCTTTTACACGAGGGGCCTCCCCTCCCAAAATGCTCTTACAACTTCCAGGGCCGCGCCCAAGCTTCTTCTGTGCAGGGTAAATAGCAGAGGGGGTGTAAGATTAATCGGACATGTCGCTCACCGCGTCCTCTAGGACACCTCCGGAGGCGTCGCTGGCTTCACCGTCGCCGTCACTACCGTCGCCATCACCATCATCAGCGCCATGCTCGCCGCCATTCACCACGTCGCCCTCATCTGCAGCCACGACCATGCCATCATCGTCAGAAGCAAAGGCCCTGACGAGGGCATCCACGTTGTCCTCTACCCATTGCGCCAGATTGCCCCGGATGGCTATGGGCATCGGTGCGATGGCGGCGCCAAAATCAAAGTGAGGATCTTTATCCTGAAGATGGTTGAAGACACGGGAGAATGCACGCCCAAGCAGGACTCGGCTCCTCTCCTCAACAAGCCGACGGGCCCTGTCGGAGCGATTCTCCAGATGCGTCACCACATCCGTGAAGAACCGGAGATTGCCGGCGTAGTTGGTCATGCGGGGCTCCTCAACAGCCGCCTCGTAGATGTGGCCCAGGGCTGCATTGGCCCTTTCCCTGAGCGTTCGGAGCATGGGGCCATGCTCATGCTCCAGAGTCTACCGCTGGCGGATCTCATCCTCGTTTCGCCGCGCAATGGCCTCGGCATCATAGACTCTCCGTTGGAGAAGAAGCAGCTCGGCGCGGGAGGAGGCTAGTTCAGCCTGCGCCGTGCCTAAAGCAGTTGCGTTGGCCTGAGCACGCTGCGCCGCTTCAGTCAGCCTGGCTCTGAGAGCAGCAGTCCTGCCCGCAGCCTCGGCCTTGACCAACTCCAACCTCTCTTCATACTCGGGTTCAAGACCCAAGCGGGCTTCCGCCGCACGGCGGTCGATCTCTTCTTGGACCCGGGCCTCCCGCGCGCCGACATCGTCCTCCACCCGGGTCACCTGGCGTTCCCTCGTATCCAACCGTTCAAGATCAAGGTTGCGCTCGGCGGCCTCCAGTGTCAACGCCTCCTCGCACCTCAGGAGCTCCTCCTCTTCGGCGGGTGCCCCCTTCAGCGACGCAAGGGCAGCCTGGCGCAGCTCCACTTGCTGCTCCAGGCTTGGAGCTCCCACACGCGTCGTCGGTCTGCCTCCTGGGCCTCCTCGACGGCTTGGGAGCAGGCCTTCCACGAGGCCGCCAGCGACGCTTCAGCCTTTGCATTGTCAAGATCACACTGGTGATGCGCAAGGTTGACGGCCACCTTCAGCCTGCGCCTCTCCTCAGCAAGGAGCAGGCCTTCGGCTTCAAGGCGCGCATCCTCGCCCGCAAGCTCTACGCCGAGCTGGCTCACCGCATCGGCCGCCTTCTGAAGAAACTCTCGGCGGAGGGCGCTGCGCTCCCGAGCGCGCCTGAGCACGTTGTCCACATCATCCTCCGCCATTGGCGCAGGCGGAGGGCTCCGAGGCGGCTCGCCCCCTCTCGGCAAGGGGCTGGGGGCTGGCGCCCCAACGATTGCCAAACGGGCCCCGCCAGGGACCCAGCCCGGTGTCGGTCCATCCCCTGAAGTGGAGCCCAAGATCGACCTCAGCCATTCGCCATCCATGATCAAGGGAGAAGCGCGGGGCAAGCTGGTCTCATGAAGGAAGGGCATCAAACACGCAGGCTCAAGGTACCCGCGGGACGGCCCGCCTCACCACCCGGACTCGCGTCAGGGGTGGCGCTCAAGCTTGGGGCACTCAAGGTCAGCAATGAAGATGAAGTCTGAGGAGGTGGCTCCTTGGCCGGCTCCGCGAGCTCGGTAGGAAGGGACCTGGAAAGCCACAATCAGCGAAAGGAACAGCGAAACAATGAATTATGAGAGAGAGAGACTTACTCATCAATGGCGAAGTACTTCCTGCACTTCAGCGGGCGGCAAGGACGGTCATTGCCATCCGAAGCTTCCTTCCTCTTGTGGAGGGCCTCGAAGTCTACGCGGAACCGGCCTAAGCTCCCGACGCAAGGGCGAGTGCGTGGCGTGGGAGAGACATCAAGGTGACTTGCGCCAAGGGCGCCAGCCTGAGAGAGGCGACCAGGTACCGCCTCTTGAAGGCCAGCCGGGGCCTCAGGAGTCCCGGCATCGGGAGCCGCGGGTCACGACTCCTCATCAGCCACCATTCCAGGATGAGCTTCAGAGGATGACGCCTCGGGAGCCCCACGCGGTATCATTGTCTCGATGTCAGACCCCTCAGCTCCCGGCGGTTCTCGCCTCCCTGCGCCACCACCTGAGGCAGGACCGATGTGGGCAACCGGAAGAGCGACCACGGCAACTGGATTCCTGCGGGGCCCCACGAGGCCGGCCGAGCGTAGCCCCCATTCGTCGAAGCAGGGCATTTGCCTCAAAAAATCGGCCCTGCCCGAGCAAAGGTACAAGAGGGCGCCCCCACGCCGGATACTGCCTGGAGAGGGCAGCCCCTAGTCAAGACCCTCAGCACCGTCCTCAGTGCTTCGGGCGCCAGATCCTCCTACTGGAGCCTCATGCGGTCTGGACGCCCCGTGAAGGTCCACATCGGATGGGAGTGGCGCTGGAGAGGAGCAATGCAGCACTGGAGGAACTCCTTCACCACCTGGGGCGTTGTCGCACCAAGCGTCCTCAAACTTTCGAAGCGGCGCTAGACGAAAGCGAGCCGGGGGCTCATGAGCATCTCATGACCCCAACCTGAGTTGGGGACAGCAGGCAATGTCGGGTGTGCGAGAAGGGGGCTGGGCACCCCGACATCCACATACAGCCATCGCTCTCGGAACCCGCTCGCAGAAGGAAGAATGCCAAAATCGATCCCCGAGGCGGCCGTCTCCAGCACGGCATGGAAGCTCACGCATCCTGAGCATTGAGTTGGGTCACTCAGGCGCAAGGAGAAGAAGTGGCGCAGGAGGGCAACGGAGGGAGGAATGCCCACCATGGCCTCGCAGACAAAGGCAAAGACAGTAAGAAGAGTAATGGACTGTGGACCGAGGTGCATCATATGGATCTGATAATGGGAAAGCACCGCATTGAAGAAAGTGGAGAAGGGGGAACCAGGCCCGCCCACAGGGCGTCGGTGAAGAATCGGACCTCCGTGACGACCCTATCAAAGGAGGCGTGGGACGTGGGCCAGGCCGTCGTCCTTCCGCACTCGTTGAAGATGGAAGCGAGGGCGGAGCGGACCTTTTCCAAGGCTTCGAGATTGAGTATGAGCGACTAGTCGATGGCGGGAGCAGCTGCCCGAGGCGAGCGGGGCAAAGGCGCGGGCTTCTTCCCCTTTTCCTTTTTCATCGGCGCTATGGCGATGGAAAGGGGGGGGGGAGCCCGAGACTGGATTGGAGGCGAAGGCTGGAGCTCAAGGAAGAAGGAAGAACAGGGAGCGCGCGAACAGCAAGGGGGGAATAGTTGTGCACAACCACGAGTCCGCCTAGCCAGGCGCGTAATGAGGAGCATGGGGAAGCGGAGACGCCCACGTCCAATCAGCCGCCACGCGGCGCCCAAGGTCGCAAGCTGTTGGGGCCCGCGGCGCTCCGCACTTGCCCTTTTGCTTCCCTGCTAAGCCAAGTTCGAGCGCGCCTTGGGCCCGGAGGCTACTGTCGGCGTTCTGGAAACGGGGGTCCCCAGACTTGCCTGCCTGCGGCGTATGGCGTGGCTCAAGTGGAGGCCCAGTGTGGCCCATCTTCATCGACTCAAGCTCAAGACCCTCACGAGGGGTCAAGCCTCGCGGGGCGGACGACAGGAGGCTTCCCCAGGAGCGGCCTCACCAGGCAAGCTCGCGAGGAGGTGGAGCAAGGCAAGGGTACCTCGCGAGGTGCTCATGATGCAAGCCATGACGATTGAGATCAGGAGGGCGCCGACCTGTGCAGTGTCTGCTTGTTTCCTCTTTGGTGCAAAGGGGGCAAGCGCAGGCGCGGAGGACCGAGGCGTCGAGTAAAGGTTGCCATTTCAGTGCAACGAGACCAAGACCAGCAGAGCGGCAGGATGGAGGTCACCGTGAAGCCCAAGACGGCGTCATCAGCAGAACCTTTGACAGTCGAAGACCAACTTTAGTCAGGATAAGTTGTACTAGATGTTCCCCTTTAAAATGGCCGTTGTTGGCGCCCTTCCCGCTCAATATTTGGGAAGAGAATCAGGGCCTCTATATATAGGGCTAGCCACCATAGTAGGAAAAATGGCTCACCTAGAGCAGGCATCTTGGATCGAATCCTTCCCAAGCAGAACACCACACCACCACAAGAACACCCCTCGCGAGGCTGTTCTTTCTTTGTACTGCTCATCATCAGCCCCTGAGGCAATCTACACACCACACACTGGAGTAGGGTATTACACCACAATGGTGGCCTGAACCAGTATAAACCTCGTGTCCCTTGTGTTGTTCATCGTGTAGTCTAGATTCTCAGCGAGGCGTCGGGACATAGGTTGGTAGAGGAAAGATCTTCACGCGCACCCCAGAGTTCGAACCTTGAGGGTTTTGCCGGAACCCCACATCTGACACAAATATTTTAAAAAATGTTTATGAATTCTAAAATCTTCCCAATTTCGGAAATATGTTGGTGAGCTGAAAAGATGTTCATAATTTTAAAAATGTTCGCGAATTTGTAACATGGATTCAAAAAATGTTGAAGATTTGAAAAATATTCACAAAATGCTAATATTATTCATGCATTTGAAAAATGTTCTTAATTCCAACATCTATGTTTGTGAATTCTAAAAATGTTCATAATTCCACAAAAATATATTCTCATTTAGAAGAGGCGTTCCACCAATATCTGAAAAATCTCCGTGATCCAAAACAAATGTCCAAGAGTTTAAAAAAATATTTTCACGTTTTCCAAAAATAAAGTTCCAATTTGTAAAAAAGTTTATCAATTAAAAAACTATTCGTAAAATTAAAAAAAATTCAAGATTTCCAAAAAGGTTCACGAGTTCACTAATATTCATGATTTTTAAAAAAGGTCAACCATTTGAGAAAATTGTCAACCACTTCAAAGATGGCCGCAAAAAAAGGAAAAAACTGTAAATTATAACAGTCAAGAAAAACGAAAAAGAAAAATAAAAAAATAAAAAATATATAAACGAAAAAAGAAATATAATAAATTAAAAACAAGTGAAAACCCAAGAAAACGGGTTTCGATACGTCGTAGAAGCTTCCCAAAACCGGTGGAAAAGGATTCCCAGACTGGCTGGCCCAAAAACGAACGGACGCGCGCGCGAGCTGCCTGTTTGGCCACCTACGTGCTAAATGCGAGTGACCACTGGCCAGGGATATGTCTCGGAAATTCCTATTTGCTGCTCGTTACGACAAGTGCTCGACATGACGCACAGGGGCAGATCAACGAGCGTTCGGATGCGCCGGCCCGTTCAAACGTTTGTGCGAATCAGGTTTTGGAAATCTTCTAGGTCGTTTCCAGCCGGTTTTTTTTGGTTTTCAGAACCTTCTAGGAGGTTCCTGAACCGGTTTTTCTATTTTCCCTTGTCCTTTTTTCTTTTCTTTTCGGTTTAAATTTTTATTTTTTTTATTTTTTTTGCTCTTTCATTTCTTCTATTTTCATGTTTCTTTTGTTTGAATATTTGAAATTTTTATTCAGAATTTTATAACATGTTATTATTTTCAAAATTTGCTCTGAATTAATTTAAATGTTCAGGAAATTCACAAAATGTTCCTTTTTCCAATTTTTGTTCCACAAAATTTCTTGTTTTAAATTTTGTTCATAATTTAAAAAATTGTTCGTGTTTTAACAAATGTCCAGTAAATTCAATAGAATGTTCTCGTTTTCCAATATTTGTTACATTCATGTATTGAAAAAATGCTCAGGAATTTCACAAAATGTCCCCATTTAAAAAAAATAACAATTTCAAAAAAAAATTGTGTTTCAAAAAGTCTTTCAGGAATTTCGAAAAAATGTTCTTGTTTATATTTTGTTCACAATTTCAAAAAATGTTCGTGTTTTGCAAAATGCTCATTACTTTAAAAAAATATCTCATTTTCAAATCTTTGTTTTTTCCATGTTTTGAAAAAATGTTCTCTTGATCAAAATCTGTTCAGAATGCCATTCATAAAATGTACAGGGATTTCAAAAAATGTTCTCATTTTGGAAATTTGCTCACAATTTCAGCAAAAATGTTCGTGCTTCAAAAATGTTCAAGAATTTCAGAAAATGTCTCTCGTTTTCAGAAAAAATGACAATATCACAAGATTTTCAATTTTTCCAAATTTGTTCACATTTTAGGAAAATTTTACGTTTTGCAAAAAATGTCAGTGTTCTTTCTAAATTCGGATTACAAAAATTGTTCACAATACTTTAGAGAAAAAAGCTTTCAAAAAATGTCCGTGTTCTTTTAAATTTGGCATTTCGAATTCTTCGAAATTTTCAAGAAATGTTTCCAAAATGTTTTTTCTAAAATCTCAACCCTGTTATGTGTTGTTATACTTTTTCGTGTTTAAATTTTTAATAGCACCTTTGTGGGGTAGTTGCTAGCTGGTCAAGGTCTGCTTTATCGTGTGAGCGAGATTGATCGAATTTTGGCGTAGCCTACCTCTTTTTGGGGTTTTTTTAGGTCTTGCGCGATACAGGAAACATAAGTTGCATTCGCGGTGATGGGCCAGCCCAGTCATGCGTCGCCCGTGTGCGTCGAGATTCTGTTGGACGCAGAATGCTTCGTATAGGAGGCCCGGTGGGCATGTCCTATTTGGCGCTGCAGGCGCCTGTTACAGTGCAATTTGCGAACGGGCGCGTGCAGCCGAGTTAGCTGGGCTCGGCCCGTTTTGCTTTTTTCTTCTTCTTTTGTTGGACGCAGAACCTCGTCGCTGCGAGCGCAACACTCTAGCCACCCGGCACGACCGCTTCTGTTAATAGATATTTCAGTCCACTTATTTATTATCCACGTCAGTTCAGTTTTTTCTTTTCTTTTTTCCTCATCCTTTTTAAAATTCTGTGGATTTTTTTCGAAATCAATGAATTCCTTTTCAATTTCGATGAACTTTTTTTTAGATCCGATGAACTTTTTTTTAATCCGATGAACTTTTTTTATATCCGATGAACTTTTTTTCAAACCGAGTGAACTATTTTCAGATTCGTTGAACTATTTTCAAAATCGATGAACTATTTTCGAAATCAATGAACCTTTTTCCAAATCTGATGGAATTTTTTCAAATTTGATGAACTTTTTTCCAAAATGATGAACATTTTTCAGACTCGATGAACTTTTTCTCAAAATCTATGACTTGTTTTTCCAAAACAACGAACTTTTTTTTAAATTTGTTGAAATCGTTTCAAAATCGACGAACTTTTTTCAAATTCATTAAACTATTTTCATTTTTGTATTTTTTTTCATTTAAATTCGTCAACCTTTTTTTAAGCCTGAACTTTTTGTTGTGAATGATTTTTTTAATTCCTGATTTTTCAAAAAAGTGTACACATATTTTTTGAACAGTCAACGGTCAACTAGTCACACCGTTCAATTGATGAATATTGTTTCCAAATTAGTGAACTTGTGCGTAATAGTTTTTTAGAAATGCGCGCTGCTTTGATCACTAGCACCCCACTGGTAAAGAGGTAGCTAGTCTCTTGCAGCACTGTCGAGGGGTGAGTTCGATCCCTGGCGTCGCCCGCTTTTTCTGTATGTTTTCCTGTGGGTACGTGTTCATGGGTTACGTGTTCATGGGCCGGCCCAATAGTCTCTTGCAGCACTGTCAACGGTTACGTGTTCATGGGCCGGCCCAATAGGTTCTCCGGCCCAATAGGTTTTCCTGTGAGCGCCAGTTTTGCTTTGGGGTGCTTAAGGCGCCGATTAGGCGAAATCACTAATTAAGGAGTACTCGCTGCGAAGATCATTCCAATTCTCCAGGTTGTGACAAGTGGCGTACTGCATGTTCGCCACTTGTCGCAACATGGGAGTTTTCTCTTTTTTCGTAGATCTGTTTATTCAAAATGTTTTATCTCTTAAGCCGTGCGTTCAAATCTCGAACCGCTTTTGCCACCGGATTCCTCGCGTCGAGATCTTCAAAATTAGATCCCATGTTTATAGGTTTTGACGAACTTTTTTTCATGCAAAAAACCGGACGAAAAAACCGAACCGGGAGCACGGGTTTTTCCCTTTTCGAAAGAGGCACGCCCGTACCTCTGACGAAATCACAACCGTGCCTCTCGTGGAAGCAAAACTGTGACTCTCGTGAAAGAAAAAAAAATAAAAAACCCGTTGTTTTCCGCTTCTGAGGAGGTACGGTCGTGACTCTCCCGAAAGAAAAAAAAAACTAAAAACGCGTTTTTTTCCGTTTTCAAGAGGCACGGCCGTGACTCTCGCGAAAGCACAACCGTGCCTCTCGCGGAAGCAAAACCGTGCCTCTCGTGAAAGGAAAAAAAAACCAGAAAACGCGTTTTGTTTTCGTTTCCAAGAGGCACGACCGTGCCTCTCGTGAAAGCACAACTGTGCTTCTCGCGAAACAAAACCGTGACTCTCGTGAAAGGAAAAAAAAGAAAACATGTTTTTTTGTTCAAAAATTTTTTTTTTGGAAATTTTTTTTGGTCGAAAAGCTAGGGAAGACCAGTGAAAAACCAAAACATCAAAAAAACCCGAAAAAAACTTTAAAAAGCCAAAAAAGCCTGCAGAAAAATAAAAAAAAAATCCGAAGGGAGCGCCCAGAGCGCGACACGTGGTGAATCGCTAAGAGCGCACCAAGTGGCGCTGATCGTTGCGAGGCTTCCGAAAGAGCGCTCGTTAATTAGTTGCTCTCCCGACTAGGACCTCCCGGCCCGGTGCGTTGAACTGTCGCTGGTTCGCACAGGAGCAACGCACCAGCGAGTATGTTGGCTTGCCCATTTAGCGCTTGGAGTGCTGTTTTCTCGTTTCGGCTTGGGAATGATCCAAAAAGTTCGAATCTCGTTTATGCCAGTTTTGGTAAATTTTAGAATGTTCATGCATTGTTTTTTCTTCTGGGGTTTTCTTTATTGGTTTTTCGGTTTGTCTTCTTGATTTTTTCATAAGATGTTTTACATACATACATACATATACACATATACATACATACA
>NC_041387.1:138459485-138522312 GCF_002162155.2 Triticum dicoccoides | reverse complement strand
ATGTTCCTTTTCTTTTCAAAAAAATTCATGATTTGTAAAATACCCTATCTTTTCTTAAGAAAGATCATTGATGAACGTTTTCTTTCATTACCTAAGTAGTTGAGCAATTCATTCCAAGGAAACGAAGAATTTAAAAAATGATCCTGTCTTTGAAAACTATTCCCAAATTTGCAAAATTGTTCGTATTTCAAATTTTGCTTGGAGTTTCTGAAAATGTCTCCATTTAAAAAAATTATTCACATATGCAAAAAATAATTCACTTTCCATAAGTAAAAGTTGGAGTTTCAAAAAATATTCCCATTTTTAAAAATGTTCCTGTTTTTTAAAACTTGGTCACTTTCAAATTTCAAAAAAGCTCCCATTTTTCAGAAGTTATTGACAGATTCAAAAATGTTCAAGATATCCAAAAAATGTTACATTTTCAAAAACGATCTGTGTTTTCCTAAAAAATGTTCACAAATATGAAAATGTTCACGTTTCAAAAAGTCACCACGTGCCCAAGCCACACTAGGCAAGACTCAAGCTGACTCATGTTCAATATGGTTAGTCTCTTCCCCAGTTTTACACTGCTAGCTAAATCTCCACTTGATCAAAGCTTACTAGAGTAGTTAAGTTTCTTTGATTTTCTCAAAAAATAAAGTGAAGTTCTTTTATTTTACTATTCAATAATATATGCATGGCTTCTAATTTGAAATTTTGAAGGCATGCTAACCATATTACTCCAACTTAAAAGCAAATACGTAGTAACTGGTAAATGATGTGAATGGGCAAGGGCGTGTCGTGAGAAAAGAATCTAAGGAACAGAGCCAAACAAAATTGTTAAGAGAGCCCAAACATGAGTTTAGTTTGTTATGTTATACTAGTTCGGCTAAACCACATATTCATCCACAAAAAAAACTACATATCCAAACAAGGCCTAAGAGACGAGTGTACCGAGAGGGGGAGGTGAAATAAGGAAAAAAGAAGGGGACACGATTTAGACTAGTAAGTACATCACACCAATTATTTTGGAAAAAATCAAATGAGTCTAGCACGTCATTAAAATTGGAACAGGGTAGTAACTGTTTCACGTAATTAGTTCAAATTAATCCTAATGTAATTAAATGATTATTCATGTACTTTCTTGGAGTAGTATGTGGCAAGGAGTTGACTCTACTTTGCGTTAGAAGTTTCATTTTGCTACTACTATACAGAGGAAGGTGGCTTGGCCAACTTTGTAGACCCTAACATGTTGTTGTGTCGTCTTTGTCCACTAGACAGCGCCACTGGTTTTCCGTCAGAAAAAACTAACAAAAGTGGATTTTGAAAGAATAAAGTTATGTGCATCTATCCTATATCTCTTTAAGAAGTTTCCTATGTTCCTCACGGGCGGGACACACGACACTTACAAAGTGGAAAGCATGTCTTTCTATGTCTTCAAATTTGTCTTGCGCAGCAGGGTCCTTTTTAATTCATTCTCTTCCTTTTGGTCGTTGTTTCTTCATTGGGAAATTCGTGGGGCACTTTGGCAGTCCTACATTTGCATCAAGATTCGAAAATAAATGCATGTGTTAGGGTTTAATTACTGTACGGGTCCATGCATGCAGTCTCTTCAGTCCCCCTCCCATGTTTTTTCATTTCACCTTCAAATTCAAATTATTATATCTTTTAAATTAAAATTAAAATTTATGTTTCTTTTGCATATCTTTGTTTCTTGCATCCAACACTTTCGAACAAGGTTACTCTTGAAAACATTTTAACAACTTTTAAAATTTACAAAGGTCAAATATTAAAACTTGATAGTCTTAATATTAAGGTGTTACCAAGTTTTACCAAATTCCATTTGCTTTTAGGTTTAGGGTTTAGTATTTAAATCTCGATGAATTTATCCTCCATTTTTAATCAAGTTTTAATGGTTGAGACTTGACGAGGTTTTCAAAACTTGTCAAAATGTATTCAAGAGTGGCCTTATTTCAAAGCTCTCGTCGCAAGGAACACGAATATGTAACAAAAGAGAAACTGGACTTTCGGTCCAAAAGGTAGAACAAAAAAAATGTTGGCAGGAAAGTTGCCAAATTCATTTATTAAAAAGGGTATTACAAGAACACCACTGAAGTAGGAATGCATCGCATAAAAGCGAGTGCCAAAAAAGAAAGAATGAAAATGGGTTGCTCGGTTTATTGAGGAAAACCGAGAGAAAACCTAAACAGTGCCTATCTAGACAAGGCCTAAAGCACCACAATAAATACAAACACCAAAGGCCAATACCCCATAGTACACCTGCCAGGCACTCGGACGCCATCGTCGCCACTGGAGTGCACATCGAAAACTGTTGTATTAGTCTGGGTGTCCACAAGCATAACTGTGAACATCGACGACATCAGAGAGGAATGATATGTCCCATAGAACAAACCTACGCCGCTTTGATCCCACGAGGTTGACTAACATAACTTGCTTGGCACTCCTTGTATGTAGAGGGTGCTCCTACTACCTATCATAGTCATCCAAGCGATCTGTCCTAACAGATACACAAAGAACAACTCCACTCTCACCAAATCGCTCCCCACTCCTTATCAGCCACAACACTCACAAGACATGACTCCAAAGCAATGCTTCCAAAAAAGTAATGACGCCACAAGCGTCACCATTACACGCGTCTTTCACTGGGAGACAAGAACTCAAGGATGGGAGAGATACCAGATCCCCTGTATGATGCCTTTAACAAGCACGATCACACCCCAAAGGCATCATTTGCCACCAGCCTCGACTGAAGTCGAGCAAAAGTTTTGTTCGGAGGATCGAGCACCTATGTCGGGGACGGTGCCACGAACACACCACTACCATACTGGAGCCAGCAGGCGCCACGTGTTGCGCCGCATAGATCTACATGGACCACCACCGGCGGTGCAAGCCTAGGAGCAACCCAAGGCTTTGACCATACCGGCACCATCATAGGCTACCATCCCATCGTGGAATCACCAGAGAGCCTGTATACATCCTAGTCGCCTACTGAACCTCCACCGGACCTCCGGACGCTAGAGCACCAAATCTAGTCGGAAACCAAGCCAAATCCAGCCAGGCAGGAGGCCACCATCTAGCCCCTTCCGCGAAAGATTGCAACCTCACCAACACTGAACACTGCGGCCCTAGCCCTGCCAGGTCACAACACCCCGTCACGACTACATGCTTTACCAAGCCATAACATGACACCCAACATGGACAGGGAGCACCATCCACTATCGCTGTGAGCAGACGACCTCAGCTGTCATGGCTACTTTGCTAAGCCATAGCGGCACGCCCAACATGGCCAGGGAGCTCCATCCACTATCGCCGCGAGCGGATGAGCTCAGGCGTCCCGCCCTAGCAGCTCCAGCCGATCGCAACCGCACCCAATCATCCCCAACTGCCTTCGACAGATGGGCCCGCCGCCATTGCGGCCAAGTCCGACAACAGTGCGACAAGAGAGTGGAAGTGGGGAAGCTTTTTTGGATCTAGGTTAACGCACGGAACCACCCTAGGGAGTGGCACGTGAACGGCTATCCTATGGCAAAGCTAGATTGAAATTTGAAAGTCATAGAAAAACATGATAGAAGGGGTGGATATTAAGCCATCAACACATGCAGGCGACCAACCCACTTTTTGAATCACCGTGGCTTGAAACAAAATTACTGTGTACAATGGTTGCGGTCCACGTGAACCCAAGTGATCGATGGATCTATATCTTGTCGTCTAGAAATTGGGCACCACCCATCATTTGTGTAGCAATTTTCGGCTTAAAGGGAAGGTATAGTAATGATATGAATAACCCAGTATCGAATATTGCTAAAAATATCAGCCGTTATTTCAAATGTGCATCCAGTGATATAATTTTTGCGGCATATAACTCACATTTTGCTGATGAAACTAATGATCAAAGTTAGACATAAAAAATTAAAATGGCCTTGTATAAAAAACGAAGGGAGTACTATGGTATGAAAACGTCTTACTATATGTTTGTCTGTTCCGCAAGTGCCCTTCTACACCCGAGCTCAAATGAGCTCGGTATGAACAGTAACTCGAAGAACATTATTTTTTTAAAAAATATGATTTTTTATGGCAAACTTTGACAAGTGTTCTGAGAAATTGAATTTTTTTATCATGAAATCACATTTGTGGAAGTCGTGGCAAAAAAAGTCAGTGCTCCGAAATACTTTCGTGATTTTTTTGCCAGAACTTCCATAAATGTGATTTTATGATGAAACTTTGCAAAAACTTGTAACATTTGTCAATAGATATTTATAATATTTTCAAAATATTTTTCGATTTTACTATTCACCCGAGTTTAAATGAGGTCAGGTGCAAAAACTTCATGTCTGTTCGTGCTTTATAGGATGGAATTGTCAGAAAAGTAGTTGTGTTTATCGGTTGCGACATACGGCTAGGCTAAACTAGGGACGCGGAGTTTTGGCTCCCGGGCTCATCTGCACCCACGCTTAGAAAAAAATTCAAAAAAAAATACTAAAAAAATTCAAAAAATTCCAATTTTTTTTTGTGGTGGTAGATAATTTGAAGCGTGAGGTGCGTCCCAAAATTCAACTTATTTGGACATTTGAGTAGCTCTCGGCAAAAAAGACAAATCGGATCAAAACAGTGCGTGAACAGTACACATTTTTACAGACCCTGATCTTTTGGTCGGTTTTTTTGGTTCTAAATGTAATGAAAATCCGGCATGTTTGCACGAATCTCGACCGGTTTATATGAAAATCCGGCGTGCTTGCATGAATTTCGTCCAGTTAGTTGAAAAATTGTTTGAAATGTATACGGACAGCGTTGGATGACCGTCCCCGCATCCGTATCCATAGACTAGTCCCCCTGTCCGCCGATGGATGCGGGAGAAAATTTACAGGTCGCCATTGGAGATGCCCTTAGCTCTTCCCTCAGCAAGCCAGGAAAGTGTGGAGGAAAGTATGAGTTCTCTGTTATTATTTTCCCCCGACGAAGGAGCTTCCTAGTTTAGCGATAATTCATCCTGGAGCCCAGGCTCATCTGCTCCCGCTCAGAAAAAATTCAAAACAAATACTAGAAAAATTCAAAAAATTCCAATTTTTTTGTGTGGTGGTAGATAATTTGAAGCGTGAGGTGCGCCCCAAAATTCAACTTATTTGGACATCTGAGTAGCTCTCGGCAAAAAAGACAAATCTCGTCAAAACAGTGCGTGAACAGTACACATTTTTACAGACCCTGATTTTGTCTTTTTTTCCGAGAGCTGCTCAGATGCTCAAATGAGTTGAATTTTGGGGCGCCCCTTACGCGTCAAACTATCTACCACCACAAAAAAATTTGGAATTTTTTGAATTTTTCTAGTATTTTTTTTTGAATTTTTTGCTGAGCGGGAGCAGATGAGCCCGGGCTCCAGGATGAATTATCGCTAAACTAGGAAGCTCCTTCGTCGGGGGAAAATAATAACAGAGAACTCATACTTTCGTCCACACTTTCCTGGCTTGCTGAGGGAAGAGCTAAGGGCATCTCCAATGGCGACCTGTAAATTTTCTCCCGCATCCATCGGCGGACAGGGGGACTAGTCTATGGATATGGATGCGGGGACGGTCATCCAACGCTGTCCGTATACATTTCAAACAATTTTTCAACTATCTGGACGAAATTCATGCAAACATGCCGGATTTTCATATAAACCGATCGAGATTCATGCAAACATGCCGGATTTTCATTACATTTAGAACCAAAAAATCCTACGGCGGCGGCCGGCCGGTGTCCACTTCCTTTCTATTCCGCATCGGCGACCACGTCCTTCATTTGCCGTCTCCATGAACGGCGATGGTAAGACCCGTGAAGTGAAAGTGCGGTCTCCGACGAGCAAGAGTGGAACACGGAAGACGGACCGACCTACATGGGACACAAGGCCTTGCCTCCTCCCGTGCCCTACTCATCCTCGGAAGAGTTCGCGACCTCTCCGTCGCCGGTGGACGTGAGGTCCGCGATGGAAATGGCGATGCCGGCACTGTCGCCGCCCAACGGGCCGCCCGATAGTTCATCGGCAGTGTGTAGGAGGCGTAACTGGCATTGTTCTCCTCCACGATTGCCTGCAACTGCCTCCACGAAGACCGCTTCCTGGCGAGCGGCGGCTTGAGCATGGATGGCCTCGTAGATTGCATGCTGCTCCGCGACGAAGTTGGGCTTCACTGCAGCCATGGCTGTCATGACATCCTTGCTCGCATGCTCACCGTCGATTTGGCGCTCGGCCAGCCGATGCTGCTCTAGGAGGAACCGGTCGTACCACCGTTCCTCCTGCGCCTGTTGGAACACCGACATAGGCGCCAACGCAGGCTGCTCCTCTGCCATGGCGGCGTTGTAGTGTGACTGCACCTTCTCCATGGTGAAGCCGGCATGCATAGGCACGCACTCCGGTGCGGTGTCATCGGAGCCCGTCTCCATCATGGGGTCATCCTCGTCGTCGGAGACCTTGGACGAGCTGGCCGGCATGCCGACCTTGATCCGTCTAGCATGGCGACTCTGCCAGGCGGCCGTACGGGTGGCCACCTCGTGCTTCATCTCTGTCAAAAGGCTCTCCAGAGCGTTGCCGCCTGCTGTCATGGCGGATGTGGTGCAAGGGAGGAGGATGTGGAGCGGCTTGTGTTGTGGTGTGGAGTAAGTCGGTTGTGGCTTCCTTTAAATAGTAGATTCCTGTGAGGCCAGGCGTCTGGGTGCGTCAATGCGTGACACTGAAGTGAGTTTCTCTGTCGGTGAGCCTGCTTAATGGTGGCATATGGACGGATGGGGCATTGAATGGGTGAGGTAGATATTCGTGCCATCCCGTTCAGTAACGCATCTCCGGTATTGAACAGGTGCAGACACCGGGGACGGGTCGCGTGCGGCGCCCGCGGACACCGCTTCAATGCCGGTGTTAGTTAGTGGTCGCATCTGCTCCATAGCCGGCTCAATTGGGAGCGGCCACTCTACAGCGGCATGAATGCGGATAGCTGGCGTCGGGCGGGAATGCACGTAGGCAAAGGAGGACAGTTTTGGGTGGGCCAAGGTGGTCAGATGCAGGCGTAGCTGCTATCCGGACGCCTGCAAAGCCCCACATGCTTGTCTCCGGTTTATGGGAGAAAGTGCGTTCGGACTGCCTTGCAGACCGATGTAGGACTGCATTGGATTATATAACATGTCTGGACCATGCAGTCCGAACGATTGCGAGTGGTTTGAGGGTCAGCATTGGAAATGCCCTAAGGGCATCTCCAAAGTGGACCTTGAAACCTCCCGCGAGCATCCAGATGATAACCCACAAGTATATATAGGGGATCGCAACAGTTTTTTAGGGTAGAGTATTCAACCCAAATTTATTGATTCGACACAAGGGAGACAAAGAATATTCTCAAGTATTAGAAGCTGAGTTGTCAATTCAACCACACCTGAAAAACTTAATATCTCCAGCTAAATATTTAGTGGAAAAGTAGTATGGAAGTAACGGTAACAGTGGCAAAAGTATCAGTAGCAATTTTGTAGCAATCGTAACAGTAGCAATGGAAAAGTAACAAAGCAAAGATCAATATGAAACGAGCTCGTAGGCAATGGATCAATGATGGATAATTATGCTAGATGGCATTCATCATGCAACAGTTATAACATAGGGTGACACAGAACTATCTCCAATTCATCAATATAACGTAGGCATGTATTCCGAATATAGTCATTTGCTTATGGAAAAGAACTTGCATGACATCTTTTGTCCTACCCTCCTGTGGCAGCGGGTCCTATTGGAAACTAAGGGATATTAAGGCCTCCTTTTAATAGAGAACCGGACCAAAGCATTAGCACTTAGTGAATACATGAACTCCTCAAACTACGATCATCACCGGGTAGTGTCCTGACTATTGTCACTATGGGATTGCCGGGTGATGACCCACAAGTGTAGGGGATCTATCATAGTCCTTTCGATAAGTAAGAGTGTCGAACCCAACAAGGAGCAGAAGAAAATGATAAGCGGTTTTCAGTAAGGTTTTCTCTACAAGCACTGAAATTATAGGTAAAAGATAGTTTTGTGATAAGATAAATTGTAACGAGTAACAAGCAATAAAAGTAAATAAGGTGCAGCAAGGTGGCCCAATCCTTTTTGTAGCAAAGGTCAATCCTGGACAATTTCTTATAATGAGAAAAGCGCTCCCGAGGATACATGGGAATTATCGTCAAGCTAGTTTCATCACGCTCATATGATTCGCGTTCGGTACTTTGATAATTTGATATGTGGGTGGACTGGTGCTTGGGTACTGCCCTTACTTGGACAAGCATCCCACTTATGAATTACCCCTATTGCAAGCATCCTAAACTACAACAAAAGTATTAAGGTAAACCTAACCATAGCATGAAACATATGGATCCAAATCAGCCCCTTACGAAGCAACGCATAAACTAGGGTTTAAGCTTCTGTCACTCTAGCAACCCATCATCTACTTATTACTTCCCAATGCCTTCCTCTAGGCCCAAATAATGGTGAAGTGTCATGTAGTCGACGTTCACATAACACCACTAGAGGAAAGACAACATACATCTCATCAAAATATCGAACGAATACCAAATTCACATGACTACTAATAGCAAGACTTCACCCATGTCCTCAGGAACAAACGTAACTACTCACAAAGCATATTCATGTTCATAATCAGAGGTGTAATAATATGCATTAAGGATCTGAACATATGATCTTCCACCAAGTAAACCAATAAGCATCAACTACAAGGAGTATCAACACTACTAGCAAACCATAGGTACCAATTTGTGGTTTTGGATACAAGATTGGATACAAGAGATGAACTAGGGTTTGAGAGGAGATTGTGCTGGTGAAGATGTTGATGGAGATTGACCCCCTCCCGATGAGAGGATCATTGGTGATGACGATGGTGATGATTTCCCCCTCCCGGAGGGAAGTTTCCCCGGCAAAACAGCTCTGCTGGAGCTCTAGATTGGTTCCGCCAAGGTTCTGCCTCGTGGCGGTGGAGTTTCATCCCGTAAGCTTGCCCACGATTTTTTCCACGGTGAAAGCCTTCATATAGCAGAAGATGGACACCGGAGGGCCACCAGGGGGCCCCGGAGACAGGGGGCGCGCCCAGTAGGGGTGGGCGCGCCCCCACCCTCCTGGCCAAGGTGTGGGCCCCCTGAGGTGTTTCTTCCGCTCAATAATTCTTATTAAATCCAAAATTAAGTTTCGTGGAGTTTCAGGTGTTTTGGAGCAGTGCAGAATAGGTTTCCAATGTTTGCTCCTTTTCCAGCCAGAATTCTAGCTGCCGGCATTCCCCCTCTTCATGGTAAACCTTATAAAATAAGAGAGAATAGCCATAAGTATTGATATATAATGTGTAATAACAGCCCATAATGCAATAAATATTGATATAAAAGAATGATGCAAAATGGGCGTATCAACTCCCCCAAGCTTAGACCTCGCTTGTCCTCAAGCGGAAGCCGAAATCGAAAAATATGTCCACATGTTTAGAGATAGAGGTGTCGATAAAAATAAAATACGGACATGAGGGCATCATGATTATTCTTATAACAACAACATAAATAGATTTTGTCATATGATTTCTTATGCTCAAGTAACAATTAATTCACAATGTCAAGTATGGTTCAGAAACTTCATTGAAAGCTAACAAACTATAATCTCAGTCATTGAAGCAATTGCAATTTATCGTAACATCACAAAGAGTCAAGAATAGAGCTTTTCAGCAAGTCCATATAGTCAACTATCATATAGTCTTCTACAATTGCTAACACTCACGCAATACTTGTGGTTATAGAGTTTCAGTCGGACACTGAGAAAGATAGGGGCTTATTGTGTTGCCTCCCAACGCATTCACCTTTAGGTGATGTCAACAATAATAGTCCATGCTAACGAACATCCAATTGGATATATATATCATGATCTTTCAAACACGAGGAGCTTGCCAAAGGATAAAATGAAAAAGGGAAAGGTGAAGATCACCTTGACTCAAGCATAAAGTAAAAACATAAAGTAAAAGATAGGCCCTTCGCAGAGGGAAGCAGAGGTTGTCATGCGCTTTCAGGGTTGGATACACAAAATTTTAGTACGAAAGAACGTCACTTTATATTGCCACTTGTGTATGGACCTTTATTATGCAGTCCGTCGCTTTTATTGCTTCCATAACAAGATCGTATAAAGCTTATTTTCTCCGCACTAATAAGTCATGCATATTTAGAGAGCAATTTTTATTGCTTGCACTGATGACAACTTACTTGAAGGATCTTACTCAATCCATAGGTAGATATGGTGGACTCTCATGGCAAAACTGGGTTTAAGGATAATTGGAAGCACAAGTAGTATCTCTACTTAGTGCTAGGAATTTGGCTAGCATGAGGGGGAAAGGCAAGCTCAACATGTTTTGGAAGGTCAATGACAATATACTTTAACTGAGATGTGAGAAAACATAAACCATTACGTTGTCTTCCTTGTCCAACGTCGACTCTTTTAGCATGTCATACTTAATGAGTTCTCACAATAATAAAAGATGTCCAAGATAGTATATTTATATGTGAAACCTCTCTTTCCTTATTACTTCCTATTAATTGCAATGATGAACAAAACTATGTTTATCAACTCTCAACAACTTTTATGCCTCATACTTTCTATGTGTGAAGTTATTACTATCCATAAGATCAATATGAACTCTTTTATTCTTTTTATTCTTTCTATTTTTCTCAAGATCATAGAAAGATAGCAAAGCCCTTGACTCAACACTAATCTTTATTATAGATAACTCACGGACTCGATTACATAAAGAGATCACAAAGCAAAACTCAAAACTACTTGATATCAAAACTTCAATCTACTAGATCAAGATACTACTAAAAGGATCGAACTAAATAAAACAGTAAAGATAGGAGTGTGATGGTGATACGATACCGGGGCACCTCCCCCAAGCTTGGCAGTTGCCAAGGGGAGTGCCCATACCCATGTAATTATGTCTCCTTCTTCACGGTGGGTGTTATGATCTTCTTGGAAATGATGCCCCTCAGGATACGATTCTCCTCCTCAAGCTTATTGACTTGTTGCTTGAGGCCCATAATTTCTTTGCAGAGCTTGCCGGTAACGGCTAAAGGTCCCTTTACCCAAGGATTCTGCATAGCTTCTGGAGAACAAGTGACGCTCTTTTTCATATTTTCATAAGAAAGGAATCTAAAGTTGGAAGGGATGACCGAATTTGGAATAGCCAAGCTATGTAGTTCCCCCATCATGAATTCTGCTTGGAGACGAGAGGTGACTTCTTGATCTTTCTCCATGGCATCTATCCTTTTCAAGTCGGCCTCCATCTCATCCTCCGTTGATGGTCCAAAGTGATAAGCATACCTTTTTGCTCCTGGACCTAGTGTCGGGTGAGATACCCGACTCTCCCCGTCTGACTCTTGAGAAGACATCTTGCTCTAAATCTACAACAGGGACAACTTGAAACAAAAACAGAGGATATTTGCGTGATACGGTGGTCAAAACCTTCGGGAGTTTATATAATGAATTTTTACCGACCAAAATACGTAACGTGCAAGAAAACAGAGTCTGGGAGGCACATGAGGTGTCCATGAGACAGGAGCGCGCGCCCAGTAAGGGTGGGTGCGCCCTCCACTCTCGTGGAGGCCTCGTGTCCTTCCCAGACTACTTATTTCTTCCTAAAATTCTTAAATATTCCAAAACTGATAACAATTGCCTTTAGAATTGTTTTGGAGTCAGTTTACTTACCGTACCACATACCTATTCCTTTTCGGAGTCTGGAACATTCTGGAAAGTGTCCCATATATACCACATACCCATACAGTCTCAATGATATTAGTTTCAACATTGATAGGATTACCTGAGATATAATGTTTGATTCTTTGACCATTCACCACCCTCGGACTTGTGCCTTCGAAGTTGTTGATTTTTATGGCACCAGAACGATAGACCTCCTCGATAACGTAAGGACCTTCCCATTTAGAGAGAAGTTCTCCTGCAAAAAAAAATCTTAAACGAGAGTTGAATAATAACACATAATCACCTACGTTAAACTCACGCTTTTGTATCCTTTTGTCATGCCAACGTTTGACTTTTTCTTTGAATAGCTTGGCATTTTCATAGGCTTGGGTTCTCCATTCATCAAGTGAGCTAATATCAAACAACCTATTTTCACCGGCAAGTTTGAAGTCATAGTTGAGCTCTTTAATAGCCCAATATGCTTTATGTTCAAGTTCTAGAGGTAAATGACAAGATTTTCCATAAACCATCTTATATGGAGACATACCCATAGGATTTTTATATGCAGTTCTATAGGCCCATAGTGCATCATCAAGTTTCTTGGACCAATTCTTTCTAGATCTATTAACAGTCTTTTACAAAATTAATATGAGCTCTCTATTGCTCAACTCTACTTGACCACTAGACTGTGGGTGATAAGGAGGTGCGATTCTATGATTAACATCATACTTAGCAAGCATCTTACGGAAAGCACCATGAATAAAATGTGAACCACCATCAGTCATAAGATATCTAGGGACTCCAAACCTCGGAAAAATAACTTCTTTAAGCATTTTAATAGAAGTGTTATGATCAACACTACTAGTTGGAATAGCTTCTACCCACTTAGTAACGTAATCAATAGAAACTAAAATGTGTGTATATCCATTAGAGGCAGGAAAAGGTCCCATATAATCAAAGCCCCAAACATCAAACGGTTCAACAACAAGAGAATAATTCATAGGCATTTCTTGACGTCTACTAATATTACCAATTCTTTGACATTCATCACAAGACAAAACAAACTTACGGGCATCTTTGAAGAGAGTAGGCCAATAAAAACCTGATTGTAATACCTTATGTGCAGTTCTGTCTCCAGCGTGGTGTCCTCCATATGATTCAGAGTGACACTTGCGTAGGATCTGTTCCTGTTCATGCTCAGGTACACAACGTCTAATAAAATCATCTACTCCTTTATAAAGGTGTGGGTCATCCCAGAAGTTATGTCTTAAATCATAAAAGAACTTTTCCTTTTGCTGGTATGTGAAACTAAGTGGTATAAATTTAGCAACAACGTAATTAGCATAATCAGCATAACAAGGAGCATTACGAGAAGCACTAATGACTGCTAATTGTTCATCAGGAAAACTATCATCAATAGGCAGTGGGTCATCAAGAACATTCTCTAACCTAGACAAGTTGTCTGCAACGGGGTTCTCAGCTCCCTTTCTATCAATAATATGCAAATCAAATTCTTGGAGCAAGAGAACCCATCTAATGAGTCTAGGCTTAGCATCTTTCTTTTCCATAAGATATTTAATAGGAGCATGATCAATGTGAATAGTAACTTTGGAATCAACAATATAAGGTCTAAACTTATCACATGCAAACACAACTGCTAAGAATTCTTTTTCAGTAGTAGCATAATTTCTCTGGGCAGTATCAAGAGTCTTACTAGCATACTGGATAACATTCAATTTCTTATCAACTCTTTGCCCTAGAACAACACCTACAGCATAATCACTAGCATCACACATAATTTCAAAAGGTAAATTCCAATTAGGTGGCTGAACAATAGGTGCAGTGATCAAAGCTTTCTTAAGTATTTCAAATGCTTCTACACAATCATCATCAAAGACAAAAGGAATATCTTTTTGCAATAAATTAGTCAGAGGCCTAGAGATTTTAGAAAAGTCCTTAATGAACCTCCTGTAAAAACCGGCATGACCAAGGAAACTTCTTATACCTTTTATGTCCTTGGGACATGGCATCTTTTCAATAGCATCAACTTCAGCTTTATCAACTTCAATACCTCTCTCGGATATCTTGTGCCCCAAGACAATGCCTTATTAACCATAAAGTGGCACTTTTCCCAATTCAAGACAACACTAGTGTCTTCGCATCTCTGCAAAACTCGATCAAGGTTGCTCAAGTAATCATCAAAGGAGGATCCATAAACGGAGAAGTCATCCATGAATACCTCACAAATCTTTTCACAGAAGTCAGAGAATATAGCCATCATGCATCTTTGAAAGTTAGCAGGTGCATTACATAAACCAAAAGGCATACGTCTATAAGCAAAAGTACCGAAAGGGCAAGTAAAATTAGTTTTTGATTGATCTTCCACTGACACAGGTATTTGAGAGAAACCAGAATAACCATCTAGAAAGCAAAAATATATATGTTTGGATAATCTTTCTAGCATTTGATCAATAAAAGGTAAAGGGTAATGATCTTTCTTAGTAGCTTTATTTAATTTACGGAAATCAATTACCATCCTATAACATGTAATAATTCTTTGCGGAATCAATTCATCTTTATCATTAGGAACAACAGTAATACATCCCTTTTTAGGGACACAATGGACAGGGCTTACCCATTCACTATCTGCAACGGGATAAATTATACCTGCCTCAAGGAGCTTTAGTATCTCCTTTCTTACCACTTCTTTCATCTTAGGATTTAATCTTCGTTGATGATCTCTGACTGGTTTGGCATCTTTTTCCAAACTAATTTTGTGTTGGCATAGAGTGGGAGTAATGCCCTTAAGATCATCCAGAGTATATCCAATAGCAGCACGGTGCTTCTTCAGAGTTTTCAATAATCTTTCCTCTTCCTGCTCTGAAAGGTTAGTACTAATAATAACAGGATATATCTTCTTTTCATCAACAAAAGCATATTTAAGATTATTAGGTAATGGTTTAAGCTTAAACACGGAATCACCCTTGGGTGGAGGAGGATCCCCTAGAATTTCAACGGGAAGGTTATGTTTCAGAATAGGTTCCTATTTAAGGAATACTTCATCTATTTCCTTTCTTTCTTTCATAAACATATCATTTTCATGGTCTAGCAAATATTGTTCTAACGGATCAGTAGGAGGTACGACAATAGAAGCAAGACCAATTATTTCATCTTTACTATCTATCACGAGGTTGTCTACAAAATTTAGCAAAATTAAACTCATGAGTCATATCATCCAAGCCAATCGTAACAACATCCTTTTTGCAATCAATCTTAGCTTTAACAGTGTTCAAGAAGGGTCTACCAAATATAATGGGACAAAAGTTATCTTGTGGGGAACAAAGAACAAGAAAATCAGCAGGGTATTTAACTTTCCCACACAAGACTTCAACATCTCTAACAATCCCAATTGGTGAAATAGTATCTCTATTGGCAAGTTTGATAGTAACATCAATACCTTCCAATTCAACGGGTGCAATATCATGCATAATTTATTTATATAAATCATAGGGTATTGCACTAGCACTAGCACCCATATCACATAAACCATGATAACAATGATCTCCTATTTTAACAGAAATAACAGGCATGCCTACAACGGGTCTATGTATCTTAGCATCTGGTTTTGCAATATTAGCAGCTTCATCACAGAAATAAATAACATGCCCATCTATATCATCATCCAAGAGATCTTTAACCATATCAATACTAGGTTCAACTTTAATTTGCTCAGGAGGTGTATAAGTTCTAGTATTACTCTTATGAACAACAATTGAAGTTTTAGCATGATCCTTTATCCTAACAGGAAAAGGTGGTTTCTCAACATAAGTAGTAGGAACAATAGGATCACTATAAGTAATAGTCTTTTCTTCAACTATAATAGGTGCAACTACTTTTACTTCAACGGGAGGATTATATTTAAACCCCTTCTCCTTAGGGAGATCAACATGAGTAGCAAAAGATTCATAGAAAGAAGCTACTATCTCAGAGTCAAGTCCATATTTAGCGCTAAATCCACGAAAAGCATCGGTATCCATAAAAGATTTAACACAATCAAACTTAGGTGTCAAACCTGACTCCTTACCATCGTCGGAACCCCAATCTTCAGATTTGCGTTTAATTCTTTCCAATAAGTCCCATTTGAATTCAATAGTCTTCAGCATATAAGAACCAGCACAGGAAGTATCAAGTATGGTGCGATCATTGAGAGAAAGCCGAGCATAAATTTTTTGAATAATCATTTCTCTGGAGAGCTCATGATTGGGGCATGAATATAACATTGAATTAAGCCTCCCCCAAGCTTGAGTGATGCTTTCTCCTTCGCGAGGCCAGAAATTATATATGTAATTACGATCACGATGAACAAGATGCATATGATAGAACTTCTGGTGAAATTCCAACTTCAATCGTTTATAATTCCAGGATCCCGTATCATCACATAGCCTATACCATGTCAATGCATCTCCCTTCAAAGATAAAGGGAAGACCTTCCTTTTGACAACATCATCGGGAATACCTGCAAGCTTAAATAATCCACAAACTTCATCCACAAAGATAAGGTGTAAATCGGGATGCAATGTTCCATCTCCTGCAAATGGATTAGCTAGCAGTTTCTCTATCATACCCGAAGGAATTTCAAAGTGAACATTTTCAGTAGGTTCAGTAGGTTGAGGAGCAACTCTTTGCTCTACTGGTCGGGGGGAAGATGCCCCAAACAAGCCCCTCAAAGGATTAGTTTCCATAGTGACAAGTAACAGAAAATTTCAGCACACTATATAAATGTTTCCTTACCAAGTTCCACTCACCAAAAGCGCTACACTCCCCGACAACGACGCCAGAAAAGAGTCTTGATGACCCACAAGTGTAGGGGATCTATCGTAGTCCTTTCGATAAATAAGAGTGTCGAACCCAACAAGGAGCAGAAGGAAATGATAAGCGGTTTTTAGTAAGATTTTCTCTGCAAGCACTGAAATTGTAGGTAATAGATAGTTTTGTGATAAGATAAATTGTAACGAGTAACAAGCAATAAAAGTAAATAAGGTGCAGCAAGGTGGCCCAATCCTTTTTGTAGAAAAGGACAAGCCCGGACAATTTCTTATAATGAGAAAAGCGCTCCTGAGGACACATGGGAATTATCGTCAAGCTAGTTTCATCACGCTCATATGATTCGTGTTCGGTACTTTGATAATTTGATATGTGGGTGGACCGGTGCTTGGGTACTGCCCTTACTTGGACAAGCATCCCACTTATGATTAACCCCTATTGCAAGCATCCTCAACTATAACAAAAGTATTAAGGTAAACCTAACCATAGCATGAAACATATGGATCCAAATCAGCCCCTTACGAAGCAACGCATAAACTAGGGTTTAAGCTTCTGTCACTCTAGCAACCCATCATCTACTTATTACTTCCCAATGCCTTCCTCTAGGCCCAAATAATGGTGAAGTGTCATGTAGTCGATGTTCACATAACACCACTAGAGGAAAGACAACATACATCTCATCAAAATATCGAACGAATACCAAATTCACATGACTACTAATAGCAAGACTTCACCCATGTCCTCAGGAACAAACATAACTACTCACAAAGCATATTCATTTCATAATCAGAGGTGTAATAATATGCATTAAGGATCTGAACATATGATCTTCCACCAAGTAAACCAATAAGCATCAACTACAAGGAGTAATCAACACTACTAGCAACCCACAAGTACCAATTTGTGGTTTTGGATACAAGATTGGATACAAGAGATGAACTAGGGTTTGAGAGGAGATGGTGCTGGTGAAGATGTTGATGGAGATTGACCCCCTCCCGATGAGAGGATCGTTGGTGATGACGATGGTGATGATTTCCCCCTCCCGGAGGGAAGTTTCCCCGGCAGAACAGCTCTGCCGGAGCTCTAGATTGGTTCCGCCTCGTGGCGGCGGAGTTTCATCCCGTAAGCTTGCCCACGATTTTTTCCAGGGTGAAAGCCTTCATATAGCAGAAGATGGACACCGGAGGGCCACCAGGGGCCCAGGAGACAGGGGGCCCGCCCAGTAGGGGTGGGCGCGCCCCCCACCCTCCTGGCCAAGGTGTGGGCCCCCTGAGGTGTTTCTTCCGCTCAATAATTCTTATTAAATCCAAAAATAAGTTTCGTGGCGTTTCTGGTCTTTTGGAGCAGTGCAGAATAGGTTTCCAATGTTTGCTCCTTTTCCAGCCAGAATTCTAGCTGCCGGCATTCCCCCTCTTCATGGTAAACCTTATAAAATAAGAGAGAATAACCATAAGTATTGATATATAATGTGTAATAACAGCCGATAATGCAATAAATATTGATATAAAAGCATGATGCAAAATGGACGTATCACCGGGTCATAACACGTAGCAGCACTACAAAAAAATACACTTATGTGATGATACGTGTTTGTCACAGTAGGTTGCGTTTTCTGTCATGCATGTACATCCATGACGATTTTATGACAGAATCAAGACAGTCATACCTGTGCTGTTGTAGAAGTGTTCCATGACATTACCAAAATTATCATCACGGAAGTGTCCACTTCCATGACGATAAATCGCGCGTCACGGAAGTGCTTTCATCAAGGGTGACCGACACGTGGCATCCACCATAACGGAACGCCGTTAAGCTATCGGGTTGGGTTTTGGATCCGATAACCCGTTAACAGCCCCAACCAATGGGGATTTTCCACGTGTAAAATCATCATTGGCTGGAGGAAACACGTGTCGGCTCATCGCTGGGACAAATGCCATCCACTCATTGGACAGAAGGCGCCTATGATACGTCGACATGTGGCACGGCCCAACAGAGGCCCATTCCTGTGAAAAGACCGACCCGTTTGACTTGGTCAAAAGGTGGCAGGCCGGCCCATGGAAATCCTGTTAACGACATGTTCGCATACAGCCCATTTACAGCCCGCTAACCCAAGGCCCGTTACGCCCTATTCGAATTAGGCCCAGTAGAGTCATCTGGGCCATCCAATATGATTCGAGCCTGTTTTCACTTCTGGCCCATGTATGGCCCATGACGTCTTTCGGCCCATATGAGGCCCTACATAACTCTTGGCCTATTAACGGCCCGTGGTGAAACTCGACCGTAATGAACACTGTATCACTTTACACCCATTAACGACCAATGGTGAAACTGGCCCGTAAAGAACAGTGTATCACTTTATACCCATTAACGGCCCGTTATTCCGTTGGGCCATTTCCAGCCCATGTTATCTTTCGGCCTTCTCAGAGCCCATTTATTCTTGGGCCCATTTCCAGCATTTGTTTACTTACGACCCGATACTGTCATTTTCTGCTTGTGGGCCAAATTCAGCCCGTGGTTACAGTCCGCCCGTTTGTGGTCCGTTAATACTTTGGGCCGTTTTCATAGCGTCATCAAATACGACCTATTAATGATGGCTCGTTATGGTCGGCCCATGAACGGACGATTCCAACTCTAGCCCGTTTACGGCCATAATGCGGTTTGTTTGGCCCATGTTTGGCCAATCGATCATACGACCCGTATAAGGCCCATTGATGATACGGCCCATAGAAGGCTCATTGTTTCTACGGCCCGTAGAAGGCCCACTGTTTCTACGACCCGTAGAAGGCCCACTGCTTCTATGGCCCGTAGAAGGCCCACTGCTTATACGGCCTGTAGAAGGCCCACTGTTTCTACGGCTCGTAGAAGGCCCAGTATCACTACAGTAAATATTAGCCCATGGTTATTGTGGCCTAGTTTTAAAAAATAGGTTATTGCAGCCACTAGCAAACCATAGAAAAAGAACTGCACTGACTACAAGCAAACAAATAAACAAGACAACAAGGAAATAAATAAGCAAGCAACTTACACTAGGCTATCACGGCTATTACACATATTACATCCACTCGGCATCAAAGTTTGCCACCAGTGCAAATATAGGGAACACAACAGCATATAAACCCCGCAGCAAAATAAGTCCAGAACTGAAACCACTTCAGAAGAGCTCAAGAAACAATATCCTGGGTACCCATAATGCTGGCAAGATGCTTAGAAAGCTTATTAACTTTCTCTTGTTTGGCGCTTAAGTCCTCCAGCGCTTGCTGTTGCACGAGAAAGTATGCATCTAAATTCTGCAAGGACTTCCTCAGTCCTTTGGCTTCCTGTCACATAACATCTGATCGATGTCTTTCAACTTGAAGTTGAGACTCAAGAAGCCGAACTGATTCAGGCAAAGAGTTCGAAGAGCTGGTGCCAGCAGTGGTAGCCAGTAACTCAAACACTACATCATGACAAGACTTTGGGGTTGTCTCAGTGTCTTCAATATAGTTTTTATCAGCTTTCTTGGAGACCAACAGTGATGTCTCACTATCTTGAACCTTATCTGCATTACTTCCTTTACCATTGCATAATAGGGTACTCTTCTCCAATATTTTATCCGTGTTCTAAAAGAGAAACAAACAAACACATCTCAGGTTTACAATGTAGTATATGAAACTCATTTTGGTAAACTAGTTCAGTAGTAAGGTGGACAGGATAACAGCATGAAACAAACATATATCTATGTAGTATGGTCACTGTATGGTCTATATCATTCTAGTTTATGTTGCCAAATCAAGATAGATACAGTTCGAATCATATCTATTTAAGACAAAGCAACATAGACAAAATGTAAGTGTGGGAAACTACACAGCAATAACAACACTTGTAATGTGCATGGCATGAGAACATAACTGTTTATTCAATTGAAACTAAAATCAACATAGAGCAAGTTACAACAGCAAACAGCCAAACACGTTGAAGAAACAGGTTTAAAACATACCTGTTGCACCATTGGAGTTTCAATTGCATCCTTCAAATTTGAAATTAGTTGGTATCAGTAAATACAGTGATGCAAGAGCAAAGTAGTATGAACCATAGCTACGGAACCTGACCTGAGAACAATTCTTCTTCTACTTTAAGCGTTGACTTCGGGTTCGAAGTGGTGGTCCTCGTGATTTGGGCACTGCAGTTGCCTTACTAACTGCTCGTGTTTGGGTGCTCTGTGGTGGAGACAGTGCTGTGTCAACGGGAACTGGGTGTCTATCTGCTGGGGTTGGGGTTAGAAGGGGTGTAGCTGATTCTCTGTCCAACTGGGTAGGGGTACAATCTGCATGAGTGTGGGTTATGTGTGGTGGGGCTTGTTCTTGGGCAAGTACAACCGTGGTTCTATCTGCATCGACAGGTAGCATGATCTTTTCTGAAGACCGTGTTTTTATTCCCACAGATACTGCCATCACTCCCTCCAATTGAACTGGCTGATAAACAAGAAAAGTAACTGAATGTACAGACATTGTAAGATAGATAGGTGCAATGGATAGTAGGGAAGAAAACAGGGCATGAAATAATTCACATTTATGTTGTCTAAGCAAACAGAATAGCAGGACATAATTTCACATATATGATGGCTAATTAAACAGGATAGCATGACACAATTTCACATGTATGATGGCTAACTAAACAGGATAGAATGACATACTTTAAAATATGATGACTATGTAAACAGGATGACATGATATAACTATACGATGTGTCTATTAAAGTGGTTGGCATGCCATAAATCACAAACATGCCGTCGATGGAAACATGATGGCATGATATAATTCATGGATAGAATGGCATAATTTAAAATATGATGACTATGTAAACAGGATGAGATGATATAACTATATTATGTCTTTAGAAAATGGGTTGGCATGCCATAATTCAGATACATGCTGTCTATGTAAACATCATGGCATGACATAATTCAAATATATGATTTATATACTAAGGAAGTGAGCAGAGGGCAATCGCATATATGATGTGTCAACTAAGGAGATGGCATTCAATATTGTGTATATGATGTAAAAACTAAGCATTGTAATACAACATATGCATTATATGAGTAATATAACCCTGCCAAGTTTGAGCATACACCTCAGGGGGATAATAGGACTGGTCATCTACCTCTAAATCCTCCTCTGAAGAGCTATCTGTAACCAGCAAGATATCTGCTTCAGCAGGTAGCATTGTCTGCTCTAGAGACCTTGTTTTCACTCCAGATTTCTCCATCACCAATTCAAATGGCTGATGCACATGAAGAGCAGTTGAATATACAAACATTGTTGACAAAAGCAATGAGAAATACAAAAAAAGGACGGCATGATATAATTCACATATATGACGCTTTCCTAAACAGCATGACATTGCATAATTCACATACATAATGCCTTGCAACAAGATAACATTGCATAATTCACATATATAATGTCTTGCAACAAGATGACATTGCATAATTCACATATATGGTAATTAGACACTAAACAGGTGGCATTCACACAAAGCATGTCTAAACTAAGCAAATGACATAGCAATGAAAGATACCATACGCACGATATGAGCAACATAACCCTGCCAAGTTAGGGCATGCACCTCTGGGGGAAATATGACTGGTCATCTGTCTCTGAATCCTCCTCTGAGGAGCTATCGGTAACCAGCAAGACATGCGTTTCATCAGATAGCATTGTCTGCTCTGAAGACCTTGTTTCCACTCCAGATTTTTCCATGACCGTGCCGAATGGCTGATGCACAGGAAGAGTAATTGAATGTACTAAAATTGTTGACAAATTTAACACATAATAAAAAAATGATGGCATGATATAATTCACATATAAGATGACTGGCTAATCAGGGTGGCATTGCAAAATTCACATATATGATGCCTAGCTAGGCAAGATGGCATTGCATGATTCACATATACGATAAAGAAACTAAACATATGGCATTGACACAAAGCATGTCTAAACTAAGCAGATGACATCTTTAATGTATACAGTAAGCAATGCAAGGCATCATATGCATGATATTACCAACATCAGCATGCCAAGTTAGAGCAAGACCTCATGGGGTAAATAGGAGTGGCCTTCTCCTTCTGAATCCCCCTCAGAACAGTTATCTTCCTCTTAATTACGATCCGAAATGGGTGGAGTGGGGCTGCCTTTGCACCCACCATGGAACGACGTCTGCATGAAATTTTATTGCCACGCAAGGCTCGTCTCTTTTGGTCTACATGATCAGTTCCATTGTGTACAATAACTGGCATGCATAGGAATAAAACATAGTGAGATTATGTAAGGAGTGCATGCACAAATCCAGAGTGATGGTAGCAAACTGTGGATAGACCCAAAACCAATGATAGCAGGCAGATAATAGCTTTAGTTAAAAAATACAGATAATGGCTCCTTTAATGTTTGTTTGCACCCAACATGAAACTCGTAGTAGACACCGGAGATTAACCAGATAGTAGACAGATAGTACTGATTGCTGCCCCAATATGTACCCCACAACCATTTAAAAACTCAAGTTTCAGGATTAGTTTGGACCTGACTCGGAGTCTAATAGGTGAACACGACGACAATGTAGCATGCCATCATATTAAGCGATGCATAACGTAAGCAGACACGGAAGAGTGCAACCTCTCTTGCGGACCCGTGTAGTCCTCAAGGTCATCTGCTCAGTTGATGATGGTAATGTAGTTGTTGTGGCTGCCAGTGGCGGGGAAGAAGATCTGAGGCGGTGAAAGACATTCTGGAGAGCAGTTCCCTACTGTGGTGAACCCTTCCGTTGTTGGAGCAGCTGAGCTGGGGTGGAACACAGCGCCACAGGAGCCGGACAAACCACACAAGGTTTTCTTTGACACATATCTGTAACAGAAGTAATTGAGTAAGGGCTTGTTTGAATTTGAGGATTCTAACAATGCAGGGATAGGAAATAGACAGGAATAGGATAGGAATGCACGTGCAAAGCAGAGAATTAAAAAAAAAACAGGATTTCTGCCAATCTGGGTGTTTGATTCACAACAATTGGAAGATCACATGATGCAAAAAAGCATGGTGAGATTAAGTCAAACCACAAGAAAATGTACGGTTATAATGCTATTATGCTACTATCTCTTAGTCTTGTGCTTGATGAATAGGAATATGAAAAGGAGGAGAAGTGGAAATTAGAATTCCTACGGTTTTTCTTTCAAGGAGACACTAAAGGAACAAATCCTACAGTTTTTCTTTGCTCCATTCCTTTGCACCAAATTCATGAAAAGTAGTACCATAGGAAACTTTCCAATTCCTATGTTTTTCATTCACTTTTCCTTTCAAGCACTAGCGATTCTAGTAGCCAGGCTTGAGCAAGGAAAATCCTACACTAAAAAAATGTTTTTGTGCTACTTCTATTACTTTGGACCCAAGCCACTGCCATACTAGCTCAACTCCCAGGCCCATCGAGAAATGCACAGCTCAAACGCGCAAAGATAAATAATGATGGCGTTCAAGAGAGTCCATCACGGATAGCTAAGTTGCCTGGTACCTCACTGCTTGTCATATAGTAGGATAAAATAATCATATTTCCCGTTACTATGAGTGCTCAGTGAACAATATATATAACATGTAGAGTAAAAAAGAGATGCAACAAGTGTACAACCTCTTTGGCGAAGCCATGTCGATCTCAACGTGATTGGGTTGGCCGGTGAGGATGCTCCGACTGACTTGGCTGTCGGAGGAGGGGAAGAAGATCTTAGGCGTCTGGAGATGGAGCCCGAGGTACTGCTCCGCTATGATGGAGGGTTTCGTCGTTGGAGTAGCTCTGGTGAGTTGTACGACGCCGAGGCTGAAGCAGGACAAGAGAGACAATGAACAACGTTAACCTGAGTGGAATTCTAATAGCATCTCCAATACATGATGTAATATACATAACCACAAAGTGCTAGATGTAAAACACATCAGCCACTCAACTCTGAACTTAACTGTCGAAACTGAACTTAACTATCAAAACTGAACTTAACTGTCGAAACTGAACTTAACTGTCGAAACTGAATTTTGCTGTCGAAACTGAATTTTGCTGTTGAAACTGAACGCACTAGCAAGGTGAGGCTACACGTTGGTCGACTGACTTTTTCATCTCTGGTCAGTCGATTTTGCAGCTGTTGGATACGAAATCAAGGGCCTGCGGTTCATCTTCAACCTCCACCCCCCTGAGCCGCCAGCCACCACCGGCCAAACAGTAGCCCCCTACCGCCCGCTAACAGCGGTGCGCCGCCTCGCCCGCCCCGAAAACACTCCCCACCGCCTGTCCACCGCCGCCCCGGCCATCCCTCTAGCCCCCCTGTGCCGAGCTTTTTCTCCGGCGATCCCCACGCCACCGCCCCGCCAACGCCCCGCCACCGCCGGCAACCACCGCCCCCATCCTGAACCCTAAGCTAGATAGTGGGGTACCTCTTCGACGAGCCCCCCTCCCTGCTGCGGCTGGTTCTTCCTTCACCCCGGCGAGCCCCCCCTGAAAATCGACTGACCCAAAAGTCGATTCAGTCGACTAAAGTGTAGCTAAATCGGAGCAGCATCGCAAGCAAGAGCAAGAGCAAGAGCAGCAGCGCGAGCAAGAGCAATAGCAAGAGCAGACCAGGCAGAGGACCGAGAGCAAGAGCAGAGCAGCAGTGCGAGCGATAGCTAAAGCAACAACATCTCCTACTGATGTGGACATTGCCGCCAAGGGAGCGACGCCATGGAGGAAGTGGCCGGCGATGCCGCCGTGGATGGAGCCGCGCCGTGTCGGCTTGGGACCGAGCGCCGGCAGCACCGTGAGATCGAATCAAGAAGAAAATGCAACGATTAGTGTACAGCCTCTTTGGTGGCGCCGATTAGGCCGCAGCTTCATCCGAGAAAACGGTGATGATGATGCTCTTCTGGTGGTGCAGGTGAAGACGGTGATGTGGGAATGGAGGTGGCGCAAAAGACGAGGGGAACGTCGGGGCAGCTCCTTAGAGGTCGAGGACAGGGTGGCTGAACCGGCGGGACCACAAGATCGATGACGGATCCTCATCCGGTACGGTGGATGAGGTACGTCGAGGTGTTGCTGTGGACAACATCGTCGGGGAAGAGGCTCCGGCTGGGTGGCGGACGAAGTAGGGTGTGGGGTTTCATCACGGGTTTTCGCGGCCTCGGTGTACGAATGGGTGGGCGGATGGGATGGCAGTGGGGAAGCATGGCTTAGAGACGCGCTTGTCCAAAATGTGGGGGTAAGTTACGAAAGTACCCCCACCAATTTGAGGCGGTACTTTCGGTTCAGGGGTACCATGGGCATTTCGCGTGTCGGGATTTCACAGGAGGTGGGAGTTTTCACACGCGTTGTAATTTCGGAATAGCAAGGCGCGGGTTGAGATGGAGGGAGTTTTTGGAGCACAACGAGACAAAGATATATCTTAAATATTTCGGGCTAACAAGGCGCGGGTTGAAGAGGCGGGAGTTTCGCAGCACGATAGATAGAGACGGTAGCTTGAATTTTTGGCATAACAAGGCACGGCTTGAAATTTCCGAAGAACAAGCTTGACGTGTACCCAAAAAAAAGACAATTTGCACCTCAACACACACAACACACACACAAACACCATTTAGACTAGAGTAAGGTACACGTGCATTGCACGCATGGGATTTGGCAACCAAATTATGAATAAATACCACATTATAGCATGCAAGCTTTGAGTCATATATGCATGATGTAGATGTTCGTTTAATTCTTATAGTTCATTTCATTCAAAATCATCTAGTTTTTATAAGAAAGCTAATCTATTTTAAGATTCATGGAATTGTGCGCTGTAAGACATAAAGTAAAAACAAATAATGGCAAATCATGTAGAAAAGCATTTGGGCAATTCTGATACGGAAGATTCTAGAACAAATAAGAAGTGCTTGTGTTTTGATGTTTGTGCATTATGCTTAAGTTCAACCATGTAGTCTTTTAGATTATACATGTGGCAAAATCTGGTGGAATCTAGATGATATCCAACGGCCAGTAGTGCTCAAATTTGCCATCTTTGGACCATCAGATTCGCCTCATCCAACGACCATCTACAAAGTTAAATTTACCCACACACAATATAAAAAAATATAAAATATTATATTTATATATATAGGGTATAGATATAGATATGTGATGCGAAAGCCGCCCATCATCTCCAATTAGAATAGTGTGTCCATGCATGGATGCGACGTGGCCAAATGATGTCTGCCATCGGTATCTCAAATTCAAATCAGTCTGACCTTGTTCAATGTGTATACATTACAACATGCTCGTTTCCAAACCACACCGCGCATATCTGTCAGGACCCCGACTCGATGTCACATCGATCTAGCTGGTAACACCCCATATCACTTTGCGGCCTCACGCACGGTATCCCCACGGGTGTCGTCTTACCTTTTCCCGGGACCGTTTGCGCCTTTTGGCTCGCGTATATGAAAGTGTCGCTAGCATCCATATGATAAAGAGCCCGGGCTGACATGACTAGTCGTAAACCCAAAGTGGCACAGACTTACAGGGACAGGCATCCATGACCCAGCTTCGAACGTGTCGGTCATCAGCAAGTGGGTCCGGGCTGTAGCACTGGGCTAGCAGGACTCCGGTAAACCGGGCTGTAGCGGGCTAACAGGACTCCGGTACTCAAAGCGTGACATTTCCCCGAAGGGACAGACACAGGAACGAAGAAGGACACATGCCGGCCAGCCTAAGTGTTCCAGAGCAGTAGCAAGCTACCATGGCTCAGCGGTAACACTAGGAGACATTTCCCGGTAAGAGAGGCTATTAAGATAAACAACTAGATAGTCAGATCCCACACATACCAAGCATTTCAATCATACACACAATATGCTCGATATGTGCAAATACAACGAAGCATCACAACATGACTCTATGACACAAGTACTTTATTTAAGGCTCAGTGAGCCATACATAACATACACATAAAGGTACGGGTCTCACGACCCAACATACAAGTCATACAATCATACAAGCCAGCAGCGGAAGTAACTTGTCTGAGTACAGACAACTAGTAAAATAAAAGAGGCTTGGAAAGCCTCTGGCTATACTATGTGGTCCTTCACAAGCTCAGGGTCACCACCTGGGTCTTTAGCCTACTCGTTGATGTCAACGTCTACATAGAACCCATCAGAAGGGGTTGCAGCGTCTTCTGTAAAAATGTAGATTATAGCAACATGAGTACAAAGGTACTCAGCAAGACTTACATCAGATCCTACATATATGCATAGTATCAAGAAGGGTTGGTGGAGTTATTGCAGCAAGCCAGCTTTGACTCTTGGCTAGGCTATCCTACGATACTTCAACTTGAAATAGTTTTGCGCACACGAGTCCACTATTCACCACTTCAATACACTACCGAGGATCCACCTCCGTCCTCCTACGGAGGAGCCACCCTCGGCACTCACACTTATCTTGAGGCTTTTAGTAGTTTCCATTTACTTGTCTATGAACTGTATAGGCAACCAAGTAGTCCTTTACCGCGGACGCGGCTATTCGAATAGATCATGTTAACCCTGCAGGGGGTACTTCTTCATACACGCTCTCACCACTTACCGTCGTTTACACGACATGTACTCGGCAACCTTCAAGCGGAAGCCCAACGTGGGTGTCGGCCACGACCTACCTAATCACCTAAGCCTCCAGTCCAGGTTTATCGCCTATTCAGGTTCCATCCGCAGGGAGTCCGGCCGAGGTTTCCCATACGGCCCCGAACGATGTGGACAGGGTTCCCGAGATACCTAACGGGTATTCGGTACACCCGGCCACGTACCTACCGCATCACAGCCCACCCCTACGGTCAGCGCTGTCCACGGCCTCCAGTAGGCTACAAACACCAGAAACTACTTGCAACTCCTGGACGGAGAACTAGGGTGAATAAGAAGTCGAGAGGGTCCATTGGTTTCGGGCCCAATGCATGGTAGTAGCTGATTCTTAAATCACACATACAGATCTCAGTGCTTAAAGTCGGCTTCAATGAAACAACCCACCATGTACTCCTACATAGCCTCTCATCGATACCTTTACCAAATCGTGTTCACCACACCACTCTCATTACCGACATAATCATTTCACTCTAGCCCATCACCCAGATGAACCAGACCTGACACGACTCTAAGCATAGCAGGCATAGCAAGGTAGGAACAACACATACATATGGCTCAATCAACTCCTACACATGCTAGTGGGTTTCATCTAGTTACTGTGGCAATGACAGGTCATGCAGAGGAAATGGGTTCAACTACCGTAGCACACAGCAGTTTGAATCGCGTTGTCTTAATGCAGTAAAAGAGAGCAGGAGCGAGAACATGGGATTGTATCGATATGATCAAATGGTTGGTTGCTTGCCTGATGGTTCGATGCACGGATACGGTTCTTTGTTAGGGTAGTCACGGTACTCCTCGGGGACAGATCCTGTCGTAAAGGATAACGATACACAGGCATCACCAAACAATGTGCAACAATATGATGCATGCATGAAACATGGCAATATGAGTGTGTTGGGCTAATGCAACTAAAGCCAGAAGGGTTTGAACAAATTTGAGTCAAAGATTCAAATTTCAATTTCAAATATGGCCTTTTAAAGTGCTTTTCCTTGTTCTGATTAAAACATCCATTTAACTTGTTGGATCATGCATGAAAATAGTACAGATGGATAGATTGGATTTTTCTGATCATTTTTCATATATAATTTGTCCAATTTGGAGTTACAGAATAAAAGTTATGAATTTTTGAAGTTTAATTAATATTCTGGAATTTCCTGATTTAATTTAATCCAGAAATATCATTTACTGCGTCAGCCTGACGTCACAGTGACATCAGCAGGTCAACAGGGCTGGCTCGGGTCAAACCTGACGTGTGGGGTCCACACGTCAGTGACACAGGGGCTAATCCCGTGTTGACCCGGGCTGGTTAGCTTTGACTAAGCCCTGGGGCCCACTTGTCAGCGTCAGTAGGTGGTGGTTTAGTGGCTAATTAACTAGGCCATGTCAGCTCGCCGGAGTTCTGGCCGGCGGCGACCATCAGTGCGGCGGCGATAGTGGTTTTGGTCGTTTCGGCCACCAAATGAACCGCGGAGGCCACCGGAGTGAAGCTGAGGACGACCCGCGGCTCTTGGCGGAGTCCGTTGGGGTCGGGGTGGCCGGAGTCGACGGCGGCGAGCTCGGCTGCGGCGGCCGGGGTTCGGTCGTGCACGGGAACGGTGTTGCAGGGTGTTAGGGGGGGTGTTAGAGCGTGCTACGTGCTCCTAGTGAGATGTGGAGCACGATGGCGTGCTCGGTTGGGCGCTACGGCGATCATGGCCACGACGGCGACATCGCCGGCGGCGTGAAGCTTTCGGCCGCGGTGGGGCTAGGGCCTAGGGGTCGGGAGAGAGCAGGGGAGAAGGGGGAAACGGTGGCGTAGCTCACCGCGGTTGCAGTGGGCGTCGAAGCGGGCTCGGGGACGCGTCGGAGACGACGAATTTGACGGCGACGGTGGTCGGAGTCCGAAGAGGGGAACGGCGACGTGGCGGTGATGCAGGGCTTCCGGGGACCCGTGGAGCGGTGGGGAGGAAGAAGGAGTCGAGGCGGAGCTTCTGAGCTGGTCGGGGAAGCGAGGGGTGGTCGGAGACGGTGGCTAAGGCGAACGGCGGCGACGGTGAGCTTCGGCCGCGAGAGAGAGAGAGTGAGGGAGAGCCGGGGGAGAGTGAATGGGGTGTCGGCGAGGTCGGGGCGACGACCAGAAGACGATCCACGCGGCGCAACGGCGACCAGGGCGATGCAGAGAGGCTGGGTGGTGCGTGGCGAGCTCGGGCGCGCCATGCTCACCTCCCTGCCTGCTCTGGCGAGGGGAAGCAGCTGGCTGGCACGAGCCAGCACAGTGCTGGGCCGGCTGGGCTGGGCCGCACAGGTAAGTCTTCCCCTTTCTTTTCTGTTTTCTGTTTTTATTTCATATAACTGCAACTTTGTTGAATTAAATAAAATACCTAGGCAACTCCAAAAATCACCAAACTACTCCTGGTCCATAGTTGGATTATTTCCAACATGAAACATTTTAGTTTGGAGATATTTGAGCATTTAAATATTTTATATAATTTTAAATGCCCAAATTCAAATAGTGATGATTTAATTCAAAACCCTAGGATGGCCTAGGAAAATGTGCACCACTTTTGGCAGAGGTTCTGAACCAAGGCAAAAATGATGGGCATTTTAGAAGGGCATTTCAGGTTCATTGAAAAATTATTTTAGTAAACCCTAGTTGGTTTCAGAGGGGACTGGGGGTTCTGTCATCCCCATTTCAAGTTTCTGATGAATGAGTAAACATGATGCAACACTCTAATGCATAACTAGCTAGGGTGTGACAACTCACCCCCACTCAAAAGAATCTCGTCCCGAGATTTGGGTTCCTCCGGGAAGAAGGCGGGATATTCAAGTCGAAGACGATCCTCCCTTTCCCAGGTTGCTTCATCTTCAGAATGGTGCGACCATTGAACCTTGAGAAACTTGATATTATGACGTCGCGTGGTACGTTCGGCTTGATCGAGGATACGGATGGGGTACTCTCGATAGGTAAGATTATCTTGGAGATCAAGCGTTTCGTGGTCCACTTCACGGATAGGATCCGAGAAGCAACGCCTGAGTTGAGAAATGTGGAAGACATCGTGAACTCTGGAGAGGTGCGGAGGTAGTTCCAATTGGTAGGCAACTTCTCCTCGTTTGGCAAGAATGCGAAAAGGTCCAATGTAACGAGGAGCCAATTTGCCTTTGATACCGAAACGATGGGTTCCCTTCAGAGGGGTGACCCGAAGATAAGCCTTCTCGTCAACCTCGAAAGTCATAGCCTTATGTTTTCGGTCATATTGACTCTTTTGACGAGATTGGGCTGTTTTCAACTTTTCACGAACGATACGAACTTGTTCTTCTGCTTCCTGAATCATATCCGGGCCAAAGAATTGTCTTTCCCCGGTCTCTGACCAGTTAAGGGGTGTTCGACATCGCCGTCCATAGAGGACTTCAAAAGGGGCTTTACCCAAGCTGGATTGATAGCTGTTGTTGTAAGCGAATTCGGCAAATGGAAGGCACTTCTCCCAGTCCATTCCGAACGAGATAACAGAGGCTCGAAGCATGTCTTCTAGAATCTGATTGACGCATTCCACTTGACCACTTGACTGAGGGTGGAAAGCGGTGCTAAAGGAGAGATGGGTTCCCATAGCATTTTGGAAACTTTCCCAAAATCGAGAGGTGAAAAGACTTCCTCGATCCGAATTGATTTCCAAAGGAACACCATGAAGAGACACTATTCGGGAGATGTATAAGTCTGCCAGCTGACTAGCGGTTATACTCTCACGAACAGGTAAGAAATGAGCTACTTTGGAAAGACGATCGACCACAACGAAAATAGCATTATTCCCTCTTTTGGTCCTGGGAAAACCGGTAATGAAATCCATACCAATTTTATCCCATTTCCATTCAGGAATAGCTAATGGTTGAAGGGTGCCAGCAGGCCGTTGATGCTCTGCTTTTACACGACGACAGACGTCGCAATTAGCAATATACTGAGCGATTTCTCTCTTCATCCTAGTCCACCAGAACCTCTGGCGTAGGTCCTGATACATTTTTGTGCTACCGGGGTGAATGGTGAGAGGAGATTCATGAGCTTCCTTAAGGATTAATCGCCTTAGGTTGCGCACTTTGGGAACTACTAACCGATTCCCGAAGTATACGACTCCTTGATCATTAACGGAGAAACAATTCACAATTCCTTTCTGAATGTTTCTCTTGATGCGGGAGATTCCCGGATCTACCTTCTGTGCGTTGATAATTTGATCCGTAAGGGTAGGTTTTGCCACCAAGGTGGAGAGAAAACCTTGAGGTACAATGTGAAGGTTAAGCTTCCGAAATTCCTCATGGAGAAGCGGTTGACTTTGTTGTAACATCAGGTTGTTACAATAAGATTTACGACTTAGCGCATCAGCCATGACGTTGGCTTTCCCTGGGGTATAGGTTATCCCTAAGTCGAAGTCTGTGATCAATTCAACCCAACGTCTCTGCCTGAGATTCAAATCCGGTTGGGTGAAAATATACTTCAGACTTTGGTGATCAGTGAATATTTCGCAACGATTACCGAGGAGATAATGTCGCCAGGTCTTAAGTGCATAGACTACGGCTGCAAGCTCTAGGTCATGAGTGGGATAATTCTCCTCATGTGGGTGCAATTTCCGTGAAGCGTAAGCAATTACGTGTCGATCTTGCATGAGAATGCAACCTAGTCCTTGTCGCGAGGCGTCGCAGTAGATAACAAAGTCCTTGGAGAAGTCTGGCGGTACCAGTACGGGAGCAGAGGTCAGGCGTCTTTTCAGTTCCTGAAAGCTGTGCTCACATTGTGGAGTCCATTCGAACTTCTTATCTTTCTTGAGGAGTTCAGTTAGAGGTTTAGCAACCTTGGAGAAGTTCTCGACAAAGCGACGGCAATAGCTCGCTAAGCCTAGAAAACTCCGAACTTGCTTGACTGATTCGGGCGGAGTCCAATCAAGGACGGCTTGAACTCGCTCAGGGTTAACAGCAATACCTTTACCAGATATTACATGACCCAGATAGGTCACTTCTGACAACCAGAATTCACATTTAGAGAATTTGGCATAAAGGCGATGCTCTCGAAGTTTCTTCAACACTAGCTTTAGATGTTCGGCATGTTCTTCCTCGTTCTTGGAGTAGATGAGTATATCATCGAGATAAACCACGACGAATTTATCCAAATACTCCATGAAGATTGAGTTCATTAACCGAGAAAAGGTGGCTGGAGCGTTGGTTAATCCGAAGGACATAACGGTGTACTCGTATTGGCCATAGCGAGTAACAAAGGCCGTTTTAGGAATGTCCCCGTTTTCTGATTTTGATTTGATGGTAGCCCAACCTCAAATCCATCTTGGAGAAGACTGAGGATCCAGCGAGCTGATCATACAGGTCGTTGATCCTGGGAAGTGGATATTTGTTCTTGATTGTGACCAAATTGACAGGTCGGTAATCTACAACCATCCGGTCCGTACCATCCTTTTTCTTAACGAATAGGACGGGGCAAGCCCACGGAGATGAACTAGGGCGGATGAAACCCTTTTTCAAGGATTCATCGAGTTGTTTCTTAAGCTCGGCTAGTTCTAGGGGTGCCATCTTATAGGGTCTTCTAGCAATCGGAACGGTTCCTGGAATGAGATCTATTACGAACTCAACATCCCTGTCAGGTGGAACACCTGGCAATTCCTCTGGAAAGACATCCGGGAAGTCACGGACTACCGGAACGTCCTCAAGGTCTGGCAAAGGGCTGGCGTTAAGAGAATATAATTGTCGCTTGGCTATTCGGGTCAAGACATTGACTATCTTCCTCGAAGGATGGGTGAGTTGAACAGTCCTAGAGAAGCAATCAATTTTGGCTTGATGAGCTGACATCCAGTCCATACCCAAAATGATATTAATATCCGAAGATTTAAGGGCTATCAAGGATGCAAGGAAAACAAGTCTGTCGACTTGGATCTCATTTCCATAACTTACCCTAGAGGTCTGCCATCTAGACCCAGGGGTAGAGATTTCCATAGTGGATGGCAAGTCACAGAATGCAACGTTATGCAAACAGGCATAACTTTCAGATATAAAGGAATGAGAGGCTCCTGTATCGAAAAGAACGGATGCCGGGTGGCAATTAACAAGAAGCGTACCGAGAACGACGTTGGGGTCCTCTTGAGCTTCTTCGGCAGAGATACAGTTGACATGGCCACGTGAAGCGGTGACCGGTTTGGCATGGAACACCTTCCCTGTCGGCTTGCCACGGCCAACAGCTTTAGCAGATTGATTGGGGTTGGTCTGGGGACACTCGCGCATATAATGACCAGATTCCCCACACTTGAAACAAGTCACGGAACTGGTACGTGGAGGAGCATTATTGGATGGACCCCCATAGGGCTTGGCCGGTGCAGACTGTTGAACAGGGCGAGGCGCCTGGAAAGATGGCCTCGGTGTGAACCTGGGTGGCAGGGCGGTATTGGGTACCCACACGCGGCGTTTCTGAGGACCAGCACCGGATGAGGAACCCATATCACGTCCATGCTTGCGTGTTGCATCATAATCAGTCTGACCAGTTTCAGCACTGATGGCTTTGTTGACAAGTTTCGAAAAAGATGTGCACTCATGCAGACGGAGGTCGCGGCGAAGCTCAGGGCTAAGGCCCTTTCGGAACCTTGCTTGCTTCTTGGCGTCAGTAGAAACTTCCTCAGTTGCATATCGTGCGAGATTACCAGACTCTCTGCTATAGGCATCCACAGAAAGTCGGCCTTGGGTGAAACTGCAAAATTCTTCACGTTTACGGTCCATGAGACCCTCCGGAATGTGATGTTCACGGAAACAGACGATCTCGCGGAGCTTGTGGACCATAGGGGCTAGGATGAGGCCTTGGACCAACAAACGGTGGCCTGCGGGGACCGCGAGGTGGGGTGATGCCTCCTACATCACGCCAAACCATCACGTCCGGCAGAGCAGATCTCACAGGATAGAGATCGCGCATATCCGAATATCCAGCTTGCACCGTCGGTGCGAACCGAGTCAAAGTGGCCCAGTGGTCAGCACGGGTATTGAAGAGCTCTAACCTTAAGGCCCGATTTTCACGGTCCTTATCCTCGAGCATCTCAGCAGTGGTGCGAGTCCGTGAATCCTCCTGAGTGGAGTCAGCATAAATAGCTTGGAGATATCCTTGTGCTCCCGGAAGTGATCCTGGCATATACCGGAAGTCAGAGTCCCGAAATAAACCAGATCTGACTCGCATAATGGTCATCATAGAGTAGGCGGCATCCTGCACAGCCATCTCGATAGTAACCCCGAGTCCATAGGAGCAGTGAAGAGGCTCAGTGGATCCAGGATAAGATGGAAATATCCTGACAGTGCAGAGATACTGGCTTTGATTAAAATCTCGGAATTGCTCTTCGACCGTGTACTCAGGATACCAGCGGTATCCAGCCTCAGTCATTACCCTGACCAACTTAGCAGTATGGCCGGGTACATCTAGGCATCGAGTTAGGCGAACCACTTGATTGAGGTCGCGAGTGGCCATCTGAAAGCATAATCATAACGCAAGGCATTAGAATTTCTAGCAAAATTTCGGCAGCATAACAGCTGTAAATGCTCAAAAAGGATATTGAGACATTTGACAAAGGATTTCGTACACACCCAACATCATCATATCAAAGTTCTGGAACCATTCTAACAACATAATGTGGTAGTAGAACTGAACTAGGCTTGTAACCATCAAACTTATAAGGTACTACTGATTAGTAACACGTGATCCTGATAGAGAGAGTAGATCCTAATTCCTTAACCCCCGGTGGAAGAATGGACTGACTCAGATCAGAAAGTCATAAGGTATAAGGAGTAAAAAGAGCCTTACGTTCCAACCCACAAACAATTCCCCTACATATAACTAAAGAATTTCTAGACTCAACATCGACCAGTTTGGCTTGGAGAACCTACAGGCAGTCCTGCTCTGATGCCAACGCTGTCAGGACCCCGACTCGATGTCACATCGATCTAGCTGGTAACACCTCATATCACTTTGCGGCCTCACGCACGGTATCCCCACGGGTGTCATCTTACCTTTTCCCGGGACCGTTTGCGCCTTTTGGCTCGCGTATATGAAAGTGTCGCTAGCATCCATATGATAAAGAGCCCGGGCTGACATGACTAGTCGTAAACCCAAAGTGGCATAGACTTACAGGGACAGGCATCCATGACCCAGCTTCGAACGTGTCGGTCATCAGCAAGTGGGTCCGGGCTGTAGCACTGGGCTAGCAGGACTCCGGTAAACCGGGCTGTAGCGGGCTAACAGGACTCCGGTACTCAAAGCGTGACATTTCCCCGAAGGGACAGACACAGGAACGAAGAAGGACACATGCCGACCAGCCTAAGTGTTCCAGAGCAGTAGCAAGCTACCATGGCTCAGCGGTAACACTAGGAGACATTTCCCGGTAAGAGAGGCTACTAAAGATAAACAACTAGATAGTCAGATCCCACACATACCAAGCATTTCAATCATACACACAATATGCTCGATATGTGCAAATACAACGAAACATCACAACATGACTCTATGACACAAGTACTTTATTTAAGGCTCAGTGAGCCATACATAACATACACACAAAGGTACGGGTCTCACGACCCAACATACAAGTCATACAATCATACAAGCCAGCAGCGGAAGTAACTTGTCTGAGTACAGACAACTAGTAAAATAAAAGAGGCTTGGAAAGCCTCTGGCTATACTATGTGGTCCTTCACAAGCTCAGGGTCACCACCTGGGTCTTTAGCCTACTCGTTGATGTCAACGTCTACATAGAACCCATCAGAAGGGGTTGCAGCGTCTTCTGTAAAAATGTAGATTATAGCAACATGAGTACAAAGGTACTCAGCAAGACTTACATCAGATCCTACATATATGCATAGTATCAAGAAGGGTTGGTGGAGTTATTGCAGCAAGCCAGCTTTGACTCTTGGCTAGGCTATCCTACGATACTTCAACTTGAAATAGTTTTGCGCACACGAGTCCACTATTCACCACTTCAATACACTACCGAGGATCCACCTCCGTCCTCCTACGGAGGAGCCACCCTCGGCACTCACACTTATCTTGAGGCTTTTAGTAGTTTCCATTTACTTGTCTATGAACTGTATAGGCAACCAAGTAGTCCTTTACCGCGGACGCGGCTATTCGAATAGATCATGTTAACCCTGCAGGGGGTACTTCTTCATACACGCTCTCACCACTTACCGTCGTTTACACGACATGTACTCGGCAACCTTCAAGCGGAAGCCCAACGTGGGTGTCGGCCACGACCTACCTAATCACCTAAGCCTCCAGTCCAGGTTTATCGCCTATTCAGGTTCCATCCGCAGGGAGTCCGGCCGAGGTTTCCCATACGGCCCCGAACGATGTGAACAGGGTTCCCGAGATACCTAACGGGTATTCGGTACACCCGGCCACGTACCTACCGCATCACAGCCCACCCCTACGGTCAGCGCTGTCCACGGCCTCCAGTAGGCTACAAACACCAGAAACTACTTGCAACTCCTGGACGGAGAACTAGGGTGAATAAGAAGTCGAGAGGGTCCATTGGTCTCGGTCCCAATGCATGGTAGTAGCTGATTCTTAAATCACACATACAGATCTCAGTGCTTAAGGTCGGCTTCAATGAAACAACCCACCATGTACTCCTACATGGCCTCTCATCGATACCTTTACCAAATCGTGTTCACCACACCACTCTCATTACCGACATAATCATTTCACTCTAGCCCATCACCCAGATGAACCAGACCTGACACGACTCTAAGCATAGCAGGCATAGCAAGGTAGGAACAACACATACATATGGCTCAATCAACTCCTACACATGCTAGTGGGTTTCATCTAGTTACTGTGGCAATGACAGGTCATGCAGAGGAAATGGGTTCAACTACCGTAGCACACAGCAGTTTGAATCGCGTTGTCTTAATGCAGTAAAAGAGAGCAGGAGCGAGAACATGGGATTGTATCGATATGATCAAATGGTTGGTTGCTTGCCTGATGGTTCGATGCACGGATACAGTTCTTCGTTAGGGTAGTCACGGTACTCCTCGGTGACAGATCCTGTCGTAAAGGATAACGATACACAGGCATCACCAAACAATGTGCAACAATATGATGCATGCATGAAACATGGCAATATGAGTGTGTTGGGCTAATGCAACTAAAGCCAGAAGGGTTTGAACAAATTTGAATCAAAGATTCAAATTTCAATTTCAAATATGGCCTTTTAAAGTGCTTTTCCTTGTTCTGATTAAAACATCCATTTAACTTGTTGGATCATGCATGAAAATAGTACAGATGGATAGATTGGATTTTTCTGATCATTTTTCATATATAATTTGTCCAATTTGGAGTTACAGAATAAAAGTTATGAATTTTTGAAGTTTAATTAATATTCTGGAATTTCCTGATTTAATTTAAATCCAGAAATATCATTTACTGCATCAGCCTGACGTCACAGTGACATCAGCAGGTCAACAAGGCTGGCTCGGGTCAAACCTGACGTGTGGGGTCCACACGTCAGTGACACAGGGGCTAATCCCGTGTTGACCCGGGCTGGTTAGCTTTGACTAAGCCCTGGGGCCCACTTGTCAGCGTCAGTAGGTGGTGGTTTAGTGGCTAATTAACTAGGCCATGTCAGCTCGCCGGAGTTCTGGCCGGCGGCGACCATCAGTGCGGCGGCGATAGTGGTTTTGGTCGTTTCGGCCACCAAATGAACCGCGGAGGCCACCGGAATGAAGCTGAGGACGACCCGCGGCTCTTGGCGGAGTCCGTTGGGGTCGGGGTGGCCGGAGTCGACGGCGGCGAGCTCGGCTGCGGCGGCCGGGGTTCGGTCGTGCACGGGAACGGTGTTGCAGGGTGTTAGGGGGGGTGTTAGAGCGTGCTACGTGCTCCTAGTGAGATGTGGAGCACGATGGCGTGCTCGGTTGGGCGCTACGGCGATCATGGCCACGACGGCGACATCGCCGGCGGCGTGAAGCTTTCGGCCGCGGTGGGGCTAGGGCCTAGGGGTCGGGAGAGAGCAGGGGAGAAGGGGGAAACGGTGGCGTAGCTCACCGCGGTTGCAGTGGGCGTCGAAGCGGGCTCGGGGACGCGTCGGAGACGACGAATTTGACGGCGACGGTGGTCGGAGTCCGAAGAGGGGAACGGCGACGTGGCGGCGATGCAGGGCTTCCGGGGACCCGTGGAGCGGTGGGGAGGAAGAAGGAGTCGAGGCGGAGCTTCTGAGCTGGTCGGGGAAGCGAGGGGTGGTCGGAGACGGTGGCTAAGGCGAACGGCGGCGACGGTGAGCTTCGGCCGCGAGAGAGAGAGAGTGAGGGAGAGCCGGGGGAGAGTGAATGGGGTGTCGGCGAGGTCGGGGCGACGACCAGAAGACGATCCACGCGGCGCAACGGCGACCAGGGCGATGCAGAGAGGCTGGGTGGTGCGTGGCGAGCTCGGGCGCGCCATGCTCACCTCCCTGCCTGCTCTGGCGAGGGGAAGCAGCTGGCTGGCACGGGCCAGCACAGTGCTGGGCCGGCTGGGCTGGGCCGCACAGGTAAGTCTTCCCCTTTCTTTTCTGTTTTCTGTTTTTATTTCATATAACTGCAACTTTGTTGAATTAAATAAAATACCTAGGCAACTCCAAAATCACCAAACTACTCCTGGTCCATAGTTGGATTATTTCCAACATGAAACATTTTAGTTTGGAGATATTTGAGCATTTAAATATTTTATATAATTTTAAATGCCCAAATTCAAATAGTGATGATTTAATTCAAAACTCTAGGATGGCCTAGGAAAATGTGCACCACTTTTGGCAGAGGTTCTGAACCAAGGCAAAAATGATGGGCATTTTAGAAGGGCATTTCAGGTTCATTGAAAAATTATTTTAGTAAACCCTAGTTGGTTTCAGAGGGGACTGGGGGTTCTGTCATCCCCATTTCAAGTTTCTGATGAATGAGTAAACATGATGCAACACTCTAATGCATAACTAGCTAGGGTGTGACAATATCTCCGTTATATTCATGCATGCATGGGTTTAAAACATCAGGATCTCTTATTCAAAATATTTGAATTCAACTTTACATTGATTGTGACCTCACCTATTATTTTACACCCTCACAATAGTCTTCTCTTTATAATTGTACCACTAACTTTCTCTCATGCATGCATGCACACACACTACCAGTCGGCATTATCCATCGCACACATGCAATCTTTTTTTTCAGGTCGGTCTCCCATGAAGGCACACACCTACACCCCCTCTCCATCATATCGGGCATTCTTTATCTCTCACGCGTGCATGCGCAACGATCGATGTACCTCTATGTATGTGTGTATATAGCTAGGTCTTTCATAGTTTTCCACACAAACTGATCAATCGATATATCCAATGAGGTCTCACCCTCTTTCCCACGTCCACATCAATCAATCTATACCTCTCTATATAGGATTAACATATATAGCTAATACACCCACATTAAATATATATCCAACGTCCCCCTCTCATCATCCATGCCTTCCGCTTCATCTCTCATACACGTGCACAATGGCGAAGACAGGGGGCAGTAAGGGCCCTGCCCCCCTAACATCACTATATATCGAGGCTAATATGAATGTGATCATTAGACAATTGCTGCTAAAATGGTTTAAGTTCATGAATTGACCCTCCTTGTAAAGGATTAGCAATGCTTGGCCCCCTAGCTCATTTATTTTTCATGGCTCCGCCACTGCGTGCAATAACGCACGTGTTTGGCCCCTCTCTCTAAATATCAATCTCGCACTTGTGCCTTCCTTCATAGTCTCCCTCTACTCGGCCCCTCGCACCATCTTCTAGCCCCCACCGGATTTTGCCACATGTACAATCTAGCAGACTCCATGGTTGAACTTAAGCATAATGCACAAACCTCAAAACAACAGTGGTTCTCTTTTGTTCTAGAATCTTCCGTATCATAACTACCCAAACTTTTTTTCTAGTTGAATTACCGTTATTTGTTTTTACTTTATGCTTTACAATGCACAATTCCATGAATCATAAAATAGATTAAGGGCTTCTTTGATTCAAAGGATTCTCAAAGGAATTTTGGAGGATTCTAATCATTAGGAATTTTTCCTATCTTGGTTGTTTGATTCGTAGGATTGTAAACCATAGGAATTTTTCCATATGATTCATTTGCACTAGATTTCATAGGAAACATCCCATCCACTCAAACCTCTTTGAAATAATTCTGCGTTTTTTCTATGCACAATCAAACACTCGTACAATCCTGTAGGATTCAAGACGACATTCCACTATAATCCCATGTTTTTCCTATTCCCGCGTTCTTAGCTTTTTTATAAAAACTAATTGATTTTGAATGAGATGAACTATAAGAATTAAACGAAGGGCTACATCAGGCATATATGACTCAGAGCTTACATGCTATAGTGTGGTATTTATTCATAATTTGGTTGCAAAATCTGATGCGTGCAATGCACGTGTACCTTACTAGTACTTCAAGTATGTGCAAAACACGTAAATTAGAATACCAATGGCAGCTACACAGTGTCTCTCTTACAGTTCATGAAGCCACGTGGCACATGTGGAGGCGTTGTCGCGACCTCCTTGTGTGGATTGATCATAGTGACGTGCTGCTGGTTCTAGAAGAATGTACTCGTCCTCCCTAAGCCATACCGACGGTACATGCACGAAGCGAAGATGTGCACCCACACCACGCACGCACTCATTCCCTCGCACGCACACGTGGGTACACGGGCAGACGCAATTTTGTACCAAGATCCACCCCATGTGATAATTTGACACGTGTAAAGTTGTTCACTTCATTGATGGTCAATTAATACAGCGCATGCAAATTGAGTGGACGTGAGGGCGGAAGAAAGACATTATTACTCCATTGTGCGCATGCAAGTAGTTAAATCATGGGTTGCTAGTAGTACTTCCATTGGCCTCCTTCGTATTTTGTGCCAATTTTTGATAGTAACATAATATTTACGCATTTGAGCAGTGTAGTACTTGAAATTTATGTTCCCCTAAACTCATCGGGAGCTATTTCAAGCCTCGAAACCAAAACCATCAATTAATCTTTACCTTGTTCCCATCACATTCGAAAGCCTGCTCACACCTACTAGTACGTACCAAACCTGAACATGTTCCCACTATGCAGGTATTAGTACTAGTGCTAGTACTTAGGTTATAAAAAGGGGAACTACCTAACCGAAAATTACTCTACCTTTCCTCCTCATAAGTGCTTCTTCTTCGTCCGTTGTTGCCATGGCCGGTGAGCAGAGCTCTAGGTCAAGAACTACTCGTAACAAGGGAGCGGCAACCAAGGCTGCGGAAAAAAAAGAGGGCTCGCCGCCACGCAGAGACCTCGAAAGATCTCTCACGGGAGTGCCCTAGCCGCGGAGGCGAACATGCTGAGACGGCGAAGCTGGAGTCGTTATCCCTCGACGACATGCCCGATCAGCTCAAGAAGCACCTCAATAAGCAGAAGGAGTGCATCCAAGGCTTGATGGAGTTGCTGAAGGAGAGCCTCGACGACATGCCTGCTGAGCTCAATCAGCAGGGGGAGTTGACCGCAGGCTTGGTGATGCTGCTAAAGAAGAGCATTGCCTCGGAGAAGAAGGCGACCGACGAAATCCTGCGACTTCAGGAGGACAAGGCGAAGCTCTGCCATGAGATTGACCTGTTGAAGGAGAAGAACGCCGGCTGGAAGAAGATGCATGAGAATAGTAGTTCCTCGATGAAGATGCTGCAGGCCCTCGTCATGGAACAGAAGGAGGAGTTGGCGAAGCTCCACATCGAGCACCCGACTGCTGTCAAGGTACGTAATGCGGCCGTGGAACAGATGATGAAGGCTCGCGTCGAGAAATCCCGCGTCATGGACAGAATGAAGAAGATGGCGGAGGAGACACACAAGGAAATGGAGGTCGTGGAGGCGATGAAGAAGCAGTTACGACTCCGCGGCGAATTAGATCATTTGGGGTGATAATCTTCCTTCTTATTTTGCTCTTGTGTTTCATCTTTTGCTTCGGGTGTTTCGCCACATGTGTCACGTTCTCTGCGAGGCATGAATAGAACAATGGTTTTTTAGGGAATGAATAGAACAATGCTAACAAGAGATGACTAGCAAATTAGATCATTTTTATCGCCATATGGCATTGGGCTGCCGTGTTTCGTGCTCCTCTGTCGCAGTACTACTCCAGTGGAAAACTTGAGTATACCGCACGGTTCTTTGCTCCTCCTTGATCAGGTCGTCGGCGCATTTATACGAGCAGTCAAATCACAAGGCCCTGCCTTCCAGCAGTAATGAGCCGTCAAATCACAAAGGTCCTCGCCTCTCGTGAAACCCACCAAGCTAGACTGCCCCGCCCTCTAGCCTTTTAAAAAATGTATACTTTTGTACAGCAGTAGTATCGATGGATTGCGCCATGGAGCAAAACTTGAAATTAAAAAAAGGTGGTACATATAGAGAGCGCTCGTCGCCAAATTATGCATATAGTACTATTAAAAAGGCTAATCACAATAATGGTGTCTAGCACAACCCACCCCTCAAATAAAACTAAGCACCCTGGAATTCTTTGATAAAACTAAGCACACTGAAATTCTTTGACAACTAAACTGCTGGCTATATGATGTTGGCCATATATATTGTACGTATGTAATGTGAAGAAACGAGTGGTAGTACTATACCAATTAAAGATGAAATGTAAGAAATACTAGTATGTACGTACTGAAGAGTTAAAGTAACAAGAAGAAACATAACATAGTTCTGCTAGGGGCTCAGCACAACACACCTCTCAAATTAAATTAAGCACACCTGAAATTAAACTTTGCAACTATTCCAGTAGACATTGCATTAGAACCACCATGAGCAACGACACTGCCACCTTACTCGGAGTCCTCTTCCACGTCCTCGACTTCGTCCTTGTCCCTCTTCTTCTTGGCCGATACTTCTTTGCTTGAACCGCACACTTGGCTGTTGCTCTTCATCCAACCCTTGTAGATATTGAAGCAAAGGTAGCCATCCATTGCAGCATAGTGGATGTGGTGTATATCTAGTACATTCCGCTGCCATGCATGACGATGAAACGTGTATGGAGGTTTCTCCAGTTTACCGTATGAAGGATGAACCATGGCTCCTGCCAGGGTCAGCATTGAAGGCTGACAAGAGGACACCAGCCGATTCTTCTGGAGGTCGAAGGTGTTGCCTACAACGAGGCCTATCCGAAGCAGGACTTCTTTGTCATTACCAAAGTCTACAGTAACAAATTTGACTAGGTTGCTCTCGAGGAAGTTCTTAAAATCCTGGCACTCATCGTCAGCATGGCATATGTGGTAGACCAAGCATAAGTCATGCACGCATACCTGGATCACGGCGGGCTTCTTCCTCTCTTCGTCCTTTAGATCCTTCTCTTGTCCCAGGACTGTGGTGTACTCAACATCTAGCCCAGCGACCCACTCATCATCTGAGTCTTCGAACATGCGTCTGAAGCGAGAAAGGCATCCTTTCACCGTCGCGGAAGAACAGGTGTAGATGACGTCGAACTCATCGCCGGTGATGGTTCTAACCTTGTACTCACCGCCGATCGTGGAGATTTGGGACGCCATGGATTTGGGAGGAGGGTTAGGATTAGTGGAACTTCCATAATGTGAATGGACGGGACGACTAGGAGCGAACCGCCGTAGTATTGAAGGACGTGCGGAGAAGAGTAGGAGCGAACTGCCAGTGTGCGAACGGCAGGGTAGTGGCTTTCCATTCTCCCATGACACGGGCTTCTGAGAGCCCCTGGATCTGAGATCGAACGGTTGCATGGCGTGATTCTAGACCTATGGGTGAATATCCTATCCTGGAGGGTTATTCTGCAATTTTTCAGCAACTTAGCATCCGACCGTTTGATCTCAGATCCAAGGGCTGCCAGCAGCCCGTATCATGGTTGCGCCTACCACGACCATCACGTCGCTCGCGCGGTCGCGCCCTTGGAGATTTAACACGATGCGTTAGGCTATCTGATGTTGGCATGTCATACATAGTCATCACTCAGTCACTCATAGTATAACAAGGTTAGCTATAAGGTTGGCTATAAGTGTATTTTTTTACTCCTCTCTATCTCTTTCTTCGTACTCCCTCCGTCCCATAATATAAGAACGTTTTTGACACTAGGACAAAGAGAGTACTAGTATTTATTGCATTTGCCAAGGAGTGACCTCTTCCAATGAAATGGTGTTGCTAAGTTTGCTTCATTTAATTAGCTATAGACTCAAAATTGTCTTTTCACCTAGGTACACGCACTTAGCACCGTTTCTTCCTTGGGTCACCAAACTAGTCTCTCTCTTCTTGATTAACTTGCCACATCAGACTTTATGCCTATGTGGCAAGCTTAGCACCTGTAGGAGAAAGTAAAAGTAAGTACAATAGTGCGCTTTACATGGCATTTTTGCATATGTAGAGGAAAGAGAGGCAAGGAAAAAGTGGAGAAGTGGGCTCTCATGCAAGAGCCATCCTCTACTACATGGTGGAGCATTGGGAGAGGCACCTGTATGGAGGTGGTCAGGAATCGGGAGACTCACGCCGGTCGTAGCACCGCAGTTAAAATGATAATGGCAAGTCAAATCACGAGGCCCCACCTGTCCAGTAGTAACTCGCTGTCAAATCACACAACCCTACATTTGCAGCAGCCTACTCCCTCGTCTTCTCGCGTCTCTGTCAAACCGACTAGGCGGAACTGCCCCGCCGCCTACCGCGCAGGAAAAGCCCCACCCTCGACTTATACAATATACTAATTTTGTATCCATGGATTGCGCCCGCACCATGGAGCAAAGTGTCTAGAAAATGGCGGTACACATGTACGGAGTATGCAGCACGCCCGTCGCGTTCGCGTCGCACCCCAGACGGTTGGTCAGTCTGGCACGCTGCTCTCCGAATGGAACGCGCGTCATATTGTGTTTGCACACACATGTGGGACGACAATTGAGAGCCGACCATAGGCACACTCCCCGGCCCCACAAGTCGGGTGACTTAATAGAAGAGGGAGACGAGCGATAGTACTAGAGAAGTGTTGTACTACGTTGGTGCCTGGACGATCCCTGCAAGACACGGAAGATCAGTTCGTCCATGCATGTGACCAGACTCCAGCAGACACACTTGGATTGGCTATCTTCTACATATCGTGCAGGCTGTGTTGTACATGGCTGTAGTTGTGGTGAGAAATCTAAAAAAAGGTTTCTTGTCATCTTGCAAAATTAGGTGTCATGTGCTTCAGATCACTGCGAGGGTTAAACGTCAACAACTGAGTTGGGCTAGTCATTGTGGGCACATGCACGAACAGTGACTACTCGGCTGCCATCTAGGTCAAGTCGGCTATGTTAATTAGGACATCTATTGATGGACCCCTTTTCTACGAGTTTATCTTTAATTTGAGCTTTGTTCCTCATCTAGTTTGTCCGTCGGGATTCATGTTGTCTCCTTTGGGCAGTGAGGTTATGATTTCTTGTCATGTGGCATTTTTTTGTGTTATATGTTATAATCCGGGACTTCAGATAAAAATGACGACAACTACGCCTCCGGGCCACGTGCATGAAGACTTCTCGACAGTCATTGATGAGGTCAAGCCGGCTCCGGTAGACAAAAGAAAACTAGCACTACTCCACTATATAGGCAGGAGCCTCCACGCTTGCTTGCTAGTGTTGCTCTCTTCACACTGTCACGGCCTCTCCAGATCTAAACACGACAGCGGTACCCACACACTCTCTCTCTGCACACCGTTGGTGACAGATCCAGCCGGATCCTCTCTGTCAGGAAGGTGAGAAGGTGCAACATTCACGTGGTCTTCCTCGGCGACGGCTCTTACCCACTGCTGGGCGCGTGCCGATCAGCCTGCCTTGCCGTTCTCTCCCAAGCATCGCTGGTGAGGGACACTACTAGAAATACCACTACTAATGGCGCACCTAATATGGCCATTAATGGCGCATCACTGGTGCGCCACTGATAGCACGCCATTAGTAATTTTTACTAATGGCGCACCAGCTGGTGCGCCATTAGTATCTGGTATACTAATGGCGCACCACCTGGTGCGCCATTAGTATATGCGAGGGTGCGCCATTAGTATGCCTCCCAGTTGGCATGTATACCCAGGTGCTTTGGCATACTAATGGCGCACCACCTCTGGATGCGCCATTAGTAACCGCAGCATACTAATGGCGCACTACCCGGTGATGCGCCATTAGTATGCACTGTCATACTAATGGCGCACTGTCATGTGATGCGCCATTAGTATGAATATTAGGTTTTTTTTTATTTTTTTATTTTCTGTTTTTTGCACAGGTTACAAAATGTATAATTTGACAAAATATAGACATCACACATCAACAATAGATTCATCAAATACAATAGAAGATTAGTCTTTGAATACAATTCATCATATTAGTCTCCGAATACAATTCATCATATTAGTCTCCGAATTAAAAAGACCGAACAAAGATAGAACATTATATTACAAGTCTCGAGACCGCGAGTAGCGAGTTTGTCTTCGCATTACAAGTCGATATCGATCATCTAAACTACCATCACATAGAAGAGAGCTGCGGTCATCACGATGAGCATCATCACGATGAAACTCGTCTTCATCCGGTTCCTCCAACGCTCCCTCCCCTCTCCCGCTAGATAGCGGGCGTATCTAGATTCGGCCTCGGCCCTAGTGGTGTACCCTTTGTAACTGTTACCGCTGAATCGGTGAACCTGTCTCCGACACTCCTCCCAGTCATCGTAGACCCCGGGAACCTTACCCTTGTACACGACATACGTCGGCATCACTATGCACTAGCCAAACGAAACGTTAGTACCAATTCACAGACAATACATAAGCAATATATAATTATGCAACAGAACGATCGGAAGAGAAAAGCAAGACATTAATAGCATCGATTACATCTAAGTTGAACGACTCTCAAAACCAAAGAGACATACTACAAGTTCATTAAAGTTTAATTACAACATGAGCCAATCGATGTTTCAGTCATGAAAGAACGGGCGTTGTCATCCTGCATTTGTAGCATTGTGTCGATGTCACTGTTGGACGGTTGATTTCTGAGGTAGAACTGCCCCGAGGTACGAAGGACATCTTGATGGATGATTTCCGCAAACTCCGACTGGATGCGAAAGAATTCTTGTCGGAGGTCCGCGTCCTGGATTGCCGACACGCTCGCGGCCCAATCTTGGAGTTTACTCGGTAGCAGAAGTTGATGATGGTCCCGTACGATCGCCCGCATGTGATGGATGGCGTAGTAGGCACCCTTCTGACCGCCAGGCGGCTGCTTGACGCAGCAGAACGTCGTATTGTGGGAGAACACGTGCTTGCCGTACTTACGAATAGGCCTGGTGAAGGTGCCTCCAGATTGGGCGTAGCCGGGGAGAACATCATCAAGAACCTTCTTGACATTTGTGTAGTCTACGTTCGACTGACGGTCCGGGTCGAAATACGTGGCCATGGAATATTTGGGGCTTAGGAGGATGAGCGTGCAACGTGTGTCACTGTAGAAAACACGGAATGTTAAAAGAAAAACGATCGAAAAGTAAGAATTCATATGTTACGGGCCGGTTGAGGGGAGGACTTACTCGGGAAAGTAAGGCACGAGGAAGTTATCCTTATCTTGGTTTGCCAGAATGACGCCTTCGAGGTAAGAACTCGCGACTTGCCGGTCCCCAGCGCTGCCCAAGATCTTGGCACGCATGTAGAAGGGGTCGACTATCACGATGTCCGGGGTCTTGTCGCGAATGATCCGCATCTCCATACTCAGCGAAAATAGCCGAACGAAGGTGTAGTGCAGCGGATGAAGGTTAAACATAGCAAAGATGTCATCAAACCGCAGGACGATCGTACCCCCGATGTCGCCATCCACAAAGCCCTTGCCCTCTGGCACCTTGGCCACGAAAACCGGGTATGCCACATCCTTCTCTCTGAGACGCCGCTTCTCCAAAGAAAGAACACTGTCGTGCAGACTCCGCATAGCACTGGTTGCAGCATTGAGCATATTTGGTGGTAGCATCGCCCTACCCGCCACATGCACCCTCCTCGAGATATCCTGCGGTGAAGGTGGCCCGTCCTGAGCACGGATCGTACTCGGTGCCGGCTGGCTCGCACCCTTCTTAGTCTTTCTTTTGCGTGCCTTCTTCTTCTCCTGTAATGGGACCGAGTTCTGCTCACAGACCGCCTTCTTGAGTGTGTTGGGGCTGATAATATTTCGCACCTCGCCTATCTGAGGCTCGGTGAAGTCGGCAGCTGGAGGCGTCTCCTGAGAGCTGAACGCTAGACGGCGCCTGTTGCAACTTGGCTTCTCCGCGGTACGAGCTAGATCGCACACGTCTTTTGTTGGGTTTGGTTCTTGAGAAGGAGGCCCCATGAAGTCGCCATCGTACCCATGCTCGGCAAAGTACTGATCGACGTTGCCAAATGTATCATCGTCGTCATCGTCGTCGTTCTGATCCTGTGCCATATGCATGTTTGGATCCAGTGGCATAGGGATGTTCGGCACCGTTACGGCGGTCTTGCCATGGGGCCGACTTGGCGCCGGCACGACTGGCGGTGTTGTCTTTGGGGTGGTGTCCCCCGCCCCCAAACGAATCTGGCTCTTTGGCCAAAGCAGGGGCCAGCTCAGGCAGGCGCTGAGGGTCATCACGTCATCATCGTCGGCCCCGACGGGTCGAATCGGAGGTAACAAGTCGTCGCAGCCTGGCAGCACCCGAACCAGTTGAACCCTAAACAAGTTGGGTGGCATCTGGGTACCGTGGAACAAGGGGTTGCCCGGTTGAACGATTTTGCCCTTGGCGACATCGACCAACTCGTTGTTCACGAAGTGGAGGAGAGTGCACGGAACGTCGGCGGCGCCCTGCGAAAACATGTAGGGCGTCAGGGATGCCCAGTCAAAGGCAAGGAGATGAAGTCCTCGGCCGAGAGAGGCTTAATTAGTTACCGTGATGATGGCGTCGAGCTCGGCTAATGTCGAGGCACCGCCAACGGCGGGCGTGCAGTTGACGGAGCGGCCGCTTGCTGAAGAGGTGCCAGCCGGCGTACACCCGGGTGCATTAAGCTCCCGTGCCGGCGTCGGAGACACCAATGCCGCCTCCGCCGGAGGCACCAATGGCCCCGCCATCGCATTATGAGAGTTGCTGGCCGTGAAGCTAGGAATCGGGGGCGGCCCCTGTTGGCCGCCCGCAATCCACGCACTCAACCCCGAGATCAAGGTAGGCACAAGGGCGGTGATCGTCGCTCCGAGTCGTTGTTCCACTTGCTCTTGGACAATCTCCGGAATCCGCGCCACCTGTGCCTTGAGTTCTTGAACCTCTCGCGCCTGGCTTTCCGAGCTGGTCTTTTTCTCCTTCCGCACACCAGCGGTATAGTATGACCCCCATTTTGTCGACAAGCCTTTGCCGGCCACACGACCAGCTGACGTCGGCTTACTGAGCTTATCCTTGTTCTTCATTATATTCAACCCCCTATTTAGAGTGGTGTCCCAAGGGTTGCTCTGAGTCGACCCCGCGCTACTGCTTTCAGTCGCCTGCGGAAGGAATGTGAACCATTTAGAAATTCGGCTTCATTAATTAGAATGCAACCATATGGAGCTAATTACGCGGGGGTGTATTCCTTACCAGAACAAGCTCAAGCCGCCTGGTCTTCGGATCCGTGGTAAGCTCCTTTGTTTTCGGGTCCTTCTTGTATCGGGCCCTGACAAAGTTCCTGGTCTGCTTGTCACCGTATTTATCGAAGAGGGGCGGTAGGCCTTGCTCGGCACGGCCCGCCTCCTCCTTGTCCCATATAGGCTCCGCCACTCTGTAACCGCCGGGACCGAGTGTGTGTTCCCCTATGTTCAGCTCCCGCATTTGTTTCCCCCCACTCACTTGATTGGGAGCTTGCGGTGCTCGAGCAATTGATCTTGAAGTCGTTGTAGTCATCTTCGGTGATCGAAGGATTTTTCTCCTTGATCTTCTCATAACTCTCACCTTTCTCGATCATTCTCTTCACATTGCTTTTCCAAGTAGACAGGGCCTTGCTCATCTTCGTGAGGGCAGCATTGTTCACTTTATTCCCTTTGAGGCTTGTGTTTTCGAATTCAGCGGGGAACTTGTATCGTTCGTGCAGCTTCGTGAAGAGGAGGTGGCGCAAATTCCCCCGGTCAGGATGCCTCAGGTTCTCGGTGTTGATCGAGACGGTGCTCCGGACAATGCACCCGAGCTGAAGCGAGTACCCCTTGACTATTCGTTCGGGCGCCGTTGGATTCCCGTTGGAGTCCACTTCAGTAACTTCCTCCTTGAGGGTGCGGAGCACGATCGGGCGCCGGTCCTTCCGTTGCCTCTTCGACTGGCTGCTATCTGTGCGTGCGCCGCCATCATCAGTGGTGGCATCCTCGGCGGCACCATCAGTGGTGGCATCAGTGTGGTCATCCTCGGCGGCACCATCCGTGGTCTCAGGATCGGTGGGGAAGGCGGCGGCCTCATACAAGTGAGGTTGTTCCTCCATCTCCTGGGACAGCTCCCAGAATGCCTTGCCGCCTGAACCCCCGGCCTCATTGTTGTGGGCCATGTTTCTCTCTAAATAGAAACAAAGTTTGGTCAAAAAGTTGGTTATTGTCAAGGAACAAGATCATGGTCTCATCATTTAGGGTTTGTCGACACCGAGGCATCCTAAAATCTAAGCTTTTATCATTGAGGGTTTTTCGACGCCAAGGCACCCTAAAAGCCTAACTTTTCATCATTTCGGTTTTTATCGACACCGAGGCACCCTAAAAGCCATGCATTAGTCACAAGTACGCCGGGGCACTTGATCCTACTTAATTAACTACTAAGATACCCCGGCCCATGCATTAGTCACAAGTACCCCATATGTCCTATTTTTAGCAAAGTCATGCTAAAATTCACGGAAAATTTCAGCATGACCTTTGCTGAAAATAGGACATATGGAGTACCCGAATTTGCTGGAACGGAAGTTAATCGACATTCCAGCAAACTCAAGGGCCTCTCAGGTGGACAAGGCAAAAAAGGCCTCCATCACAACATGGAAAATACATTGGCATGTGGACTGGAATGTGGCTTCATTTAACAACAACAGTTTCACACAGAAAACAGAGCTGAATTCATTGAGATATTTGCATTGCTAGCTACATTTCAGTGCCAAATTTCACCAATTTAAGCAAAACTACCGTTTAGCTAGCTACAGTTCAGTGCCATATTTCACTGGATTAAAATAAGCACATACACATAACTGACAGCACACATACACATCACTGATTTAACGAAATTTGCACACAACTCAGTAGCACTTCATCATCATATAAAGTATATTAGCAGCAGTACAAATAAAGAGACATGATCAAAGTACTTCATAATAAACCCAAGCAACTTCATAATAAATCACTAGTCCTACTTATTGATGGTTTCTAAATCATTTATTTGATCGATAACAAATAGCCTTGTCCTGCACAAAATCTTTGTCCTCAGCTGTAAACTGAACTATTGTCAGGTCATGTTGTCAGGTCATGTTGAAAGTAAAATAGGACCTTGCTGTGTTTGGGACCAAATTGTTATTTGGCTATTCTAGCTGGCTTTTTTTAGTGAATTGTAACTTGTGTGAAGCTGAAACAAAGTTAACTTACATGCTCCTATATGCTCAGCTGAATTATTATAACATGTCTATCCAGTTTGCAGTTATTCTTACAATGTTATCTTGGCATATTTTGCAGAAAGGTACCAAGAGGGTGCAATTTGTCAGGAACTTGATTAGGGAGGTTGCTGGATTCGCTCCCTATGAGAAACGTATCACTGAGCTTCTTAAGGTTGGAAAGGACAAGCGTGCACTCAAGGTCGCCAAGAGAAAGCTTGGTACTCACAAGAGAGCAAAGAAGAAGAGAGAGGAGATGTCAAGTGTCCTTAGGAAGATGAGGTGTGTAACCACTCTGACTCACCATTTATATTATGAACATTATTTTTCTGACCATGTTCATTAGGTTTTGCTTGATTGAATTACAGATGGTTGTATGATTATAAGAGTCACACCTGTGTGCGGGATGGTCTCAAGTCAAGTTAACAATATCTGCCAAAACCTAATACAAATGAATCATATGAATAAAAATGATTGATGCAGAATCCAAAATGGCAACTGGCATACATTGCTAGCAAAGTACTATTTCAATTGATCAGGGTTTTGAGTTGGCTCTGTGGCAAAACAATGTTAAGCACGCTTTATAAGCACGCTTTCAGCACTAATTTAAGTTGTTGCCAACTTTTGCAGAACTTAAACTTGGCTTGCTGACTAAATAATACTACCTCCGATCTATAATAAGTGTCGCAGTTTTGAACTAACCCCGGTTCAAAACTGCAATACTTATTTTGGATCGGAGGGAATACTACGTTAAGTTGCCTTCTGCTATTTGATCTCACAACTTTTTCTTCCAAGTACTGAATTTGACTTGTATCATTTGTAAGAATTGTGGACTCTTCATTCCAGCCCCAAATATCTACTGTGTATCATATTTTTTGCTTATGTCACACATTATCTTTATTGGTTAAGCTAACGAACTCTCCCTTGTGTGCAGAAAAATAGTGCCCATCAGGACCAAAACAATTAAAGCCAGTCAAAAGGATTAGTAGAAATCGAGGCCCTCGCCTGACATGCATCTAGTCGAGGGCATTGGTCGCACGCTCAATTGAAATAGTACTTTGCTAGCAATGTATGTCAAGTTAACAATCGAAGTGCATACAGAAAACACAGAATTAATGCAGAATCCAAAATGCAAAGTGTTCTTTAGGTTTTTCTTTTTTCTGACCATGTTCATGTCTTCTACTTTCAGGCAAAAATAGTTGCAATTCTGTTTTGCTGCAACAGTTGGTATATAAATGACTAAAATGTTCTCACGTGATATGCAGGTCTGCTGGTGGTGGTGGTGCTGGTGACAAGAAGAAATAGAGATGGGGCTCACGGGGGATGCGAGGGGGAGAGGGGGAGAGGAGGAGGGGGAGCTCACGGGGGCGACGAGGTCCGGGTGGTGGTGTGGGTGCTCCGGCGACGGTGGTGTGGACGGGGCGGCGTCCGGGCCACCGGCGACGAGGGCGGCGGGGCGATGGCGAGTCGGCCTGGCCACCGGAGTCGGCCGGGCGAGGTCAACGGCGAGCGCCCCCTCTTCCTCCTCCTTCTCCGTGGGGAAAGCGGCGGGGTGGCGGCGTCGGGAGAGGAGAGGGCGGCGTCGCGGCGTCTCACGGCGTCGGGGCGGCGTCGCGGCGTCGGGGCGGCGTCGAGGCGGCGGGGCAGCGGCGTCGGGAGAGGAGAGGAGAGGGGAAGGGGATCGAGGGAGAGGGCGAGAAGGGGATCGAGGGCCGGGGAGGAAAAATATGGATGGGGGCACAATACTAATGGCGCACCACCCCCCGGTGCGCCATAAGTATATCCACACTAATGGCGCACCTCACCCTGGTGCGCCATTAGTATTTTTTTTTGATTTCTGCTCGAGCCAACAGGTTATCTCCCACCTGACCTGATCCACACCAAGTCCCCTCTACTAGCTCGACTGGTCAGCAGACAGTTCTCACACCAGGAGGTCTTGGGTACGATTCCCAGGCTCCACAATTTTTTTATGCATTTAAAATGCTGTTTTATACTTATTTATGTTTAAATATGTTCAAACTTGTTTAAATCATAACAGTACTATTTTTTTTATAAGACAGTAATACTTTTTTTAAAAATATCATCAAACAGTAATGCCGGTGGAGCGGGGAAGGGTGCGCGGGGTCCGGGGGGTCGGCGGCGGCGGTTGAGTAGGGGAGGGGTGCGGGGGTCAGCGGCGGCGGTTGAGTAGGGGAATCAAGGGTGCGGGGGGTCGGCGGCGGCGGCCGGTGGACTGGGGGGTGCTCGGCGGCGAGGGGGACCGGATCTGGCGAGGTGGGATAGCGATCGAGATGGAGGGAGATCGAGATCGAGTGTCCATGAAATTTAAAAATATTCATGATAGTTCAAAAAGTGCCCATGAAATACAATCGAGAAATGAAGGCTACGGTTTAAATATAATCGATCTTAGCTAGCTATCTGTTCACAATCTTCTTGCCCTTCTTTTTCGCAAATGGAGTTCTTCTGTGGAACGGACGTCCTTTAGGTAGGGTGGTCCTGCTTCTTCTTGTGGTGTATGCTGCTACTTCATCATCGTCGTCATGTTCGATCCTCGGGTCGCCGTACTTGTCGAAGTCTTGCTCATTGGCTACTCCATCCATTCCGATGATCTTCCTTTTGCCTCTCCTCACGACAACACGACTGGGCTTTGGCGGGTCGGTAATGAAGAAGCATTGGTCCACTTGGGAAGTCAGTACCCATGGCTCATTTTTCGCGGTGACGTTTGCGCCCACGGTCTTGGATTTGGCTTCGGGTATAACCATGGTGGTGAAATACCGGTCTTCTTTTATGACGTTCTTGGCCCATCTGACACGGAACATCGGGACCTTCTCTCCAGCGTAGCTCAGCTCCCAGATCTCCTCGATCCTTCCGTAGTATCTGTCCTTGTCGTTACCGGTGTAGGATTCCATCGTTACCCCGGAGTTCTGATAACCATCGCTCTTCATGTCCTTGGCCTCGGTGTAGAATGTGTAGCCGTTGATATCGTACGCCTCATAGGTCATCAGGTTGTGCTCGGCGCCCTGTGACAAGGCGAATATGAGTTGTTCTTCCGCGGAAGAATCCTCATGTAAAGGGTACGACAGAAGCTTATGCTTGAACCAACGCGTGAAACATGAGTTGTGCTCTTTGAGTATATCTCCGTCCGTCCTCTGTTGGCCTAGGTCATTGTACGTCTTTTTAATAAAGGTTTTGTGCTCTACCAACCAAGGATCGACCACGTCTATGTGTTGTAGCGCGACTAGGTTTGCTCTTTCAAAGTCGGCGAGTCGACCCTCGAAGTCGACATGCATTTCGCGGCGACCCTCACGGTGACCCCATCCAGCGAGCCTGCCGAGGTGCCTGTTGACGGGCAGACCAACGGGGTTCTCGATGCCTAGATAATTCGTGCAGTAGGAGATGCACTCTTCGGTCAGAAAGCCCCTGGCTATGCTTCCTTCTGGACGTGACATGTTGCGAACGTATCCTTTGATGACACCATTCATCCTTTCGAACGGCATCATGCTGTGCAGGAACGTCGGCCCGAGTTGGATGATATCCTCCACTATATGGACCAGCAGATGCACCATAACATCGAAGAATGCGGGCGGGAAGTACATCTCAAGCTCGCATAGGATCACCACGATCTCTTCCTGTAGCCTTCTGAGTTGCCTCATGCCAATCGACTTCCGAGAGATGACGTCGAAGAAGTTGCATAGGCCAAATAGCATTTCACGAACGTGCGCGTCCATGATCCCACGGATTGCAACTGGAAGTATCTGCGTCATCAGCACATGACAGTCGTGAGACTTCATCCCGCTGAACTTCTGCTTCGCTGGGTCTAGGTATCTACTTATCTTCCCCGCGTAACCGTAAGGAAGTTTTACTCCTAGGAGGCAGGTGAAAAACTGCTCGATCTCCTCCTGACTTAGAGTGAAGCACGCGGGAGGGTAGTCATTTCCGGTTTTCTTGGCCTTTTTGCCTTTGCGACGACTTTCTGTGTCCTGCTTCCCCTCATCATCATCATCATCATCATCATCATCATCATCATCATCATCATCATATATAGCGTGAAGCTCCTGCCTGATGCCCATTGATTTCAAGTCTGCCCTTGCTTTCGGCCCATCTTTGGTCCTCTCTGGCATGTTGAGCAGGGTACCAAGCAGACTCTCGCACACGTTCTTCGTGATATGCATGACATCAAGGCTGTGAGGCACACGGTGGATCTTCCAGTACGGCAAGTCCCAGAAAACAGACCTCGTTTTCCATACCTTCAGCAGCGGCTCTGGCGCCTTTCGCTTCTTTCCCGGCTCTGGCGCCTTTTGCTTCTTTCCCGGCAGTGGGCAGTCTTTCCAATTTTTCAACAGCTTGTCTATTTCCTCGCCGCTCCTCGTCCACGGGAGTTTTCGGGGTTCGGTTTCACCATCGAACAGATCCTTGCGTTTCCTCCACGGGTCATCGTCGCGAAGCCACCTTCGATGTCCCATGAACACGGTTTTCGAAGACCCGGGATCTCTATCTAGCTGGCGATACATTGTCTCATCCATGCACCTTACGCATCCAGAAAATCCGTGGACTACCTGCCCCGCAAGATATCCGTAACCGAGATAGTCGTGCACCGTCGTGAGCAGTGCGGCTCTCATAGGGAAATATTCTTTCTCTGCGGCGTCCCACGTATTGGCTGGTGTTTTCCACAGCGTGTCAAGCTCCTCTTTCAGCAGCCCCAGATACAGATTGATGTCGTTCCCTGGTTGTTTCGGCCCTTCAATTAGCATACTCATGTGAATGTACTTCCTCTTCATGCACAACCAGGGGGGAAGGTTGTACATCCACACAAACACAGGCCAGGTGCTATGTGTGCTTCTCTGGCTGCCAAACGGATTGACTCCATCGGTGCTCGCGCCCAGCATGATGTTCCTTGGATCGTTCCCAAATTCTGGGTATTCGAAGTTCAATGCTTGCCACTGGCTCGCATCCTTAGGGTGACTCAGCATCTTGTCTTTTTTATCTATCTCCGGATCATTTGCGTCATCTTCTCGCTTCTTCTCCTCCCTATCCGCGTGCCAACGCAGGAGCTTTGCTACCTTAGGATCCGCGAAATACCGCTGCAGACGAGGAGTGATCGGAAAGTACCACCCCACTTTTCGAGGAGCTTTCTTCCTCTTCTTGTATCGAGTGACACCGCACACCGGACATATTGTAGACTCCGCGTGCTCGTCCCGATAAATGATGCAATTGTTCATGCACACATGGTATTTCACGTGCGGTAAATCCAGAGGACACACGATTTTCTTCGCCTCCTCCAAACTGGTCGGGCACTTGTTCCCCTTGGGAAGACGTTCGTGCCAGAATGACATGTTCTCGTCGAAGCATGCGTCGGTCATTTTGTGTTTTACCTTCATCTCCAGGGCCATGAGCGTTACTTTCAGGCGGGTATCCTCGGGCCTGCATCCTTCATACAATGGAGTAACCGCGTCTAACTCAAGTTGATCCATCTTGGCTTTCTCTCGGGCGGCAGCTCTTGCGTTATCCGTCTGCTTGAGAAGCAGCTCTTGAATATGAGGGTCCTGCACCCAGCCCATCGATGGTCCAGCGTCGTCTGCTCCGCCGGCATCATCATCTTCATGATCATGCCCGTCGCCTGCTCCGGCATCTTCCTCATCATCATGTCCTGCATCTTCTACATGATGACTGTGTACAGCATCACAGTCGTGATCATCTCCTGGGGATTCTTCGTCTTCTCGCCCGCCCGTGCCGCGGTGGTTGTCTTGCTGCCCTTCCTCATTTCTTGCCCGGCCCGCATGGACGACTTCGTAGTCATCTTCATCACCTTGCCACCGATAGCCATCCATGAAACCACGCAACAGCAGGTGGTCCCGCACCTGCCCGGAATCCGGGTCCGCAATAAGGCTCTTCAGCTTGCATCTTCGACACGGACATCTTATCTCCGTCTCGTTCTTTTGAAGCATCTCGGCCTTCGCGGACCTCAAAAACCTATTCACGATGCCTTCGGTCATCGTGCGGACCATGGTCGCCTGCGGGGTAGAGCAAAACGATATTTTAGAACCAAACAAAAATTTGGCATGACCTTCCCTAAAAATAGGACCAAAAAGAATGCTTAATGCCAAAATTCTCGCCGAAACAGAAATGAATCAACATTCCGGCAAAATATTGGAAACTATCGCATATCAAATACCGGTACACCTCCAAACACAAACACATATGCAACACCACAAACATATGCAACACCACGAACATACATAGATCTAGCTAGGCCGTAAAAAGTGCATGTGCACATTGTTGTAAGGAGAACAACCTAAATATAGCTTCCCCCCTTACTTACCTATTAAAACAAGGTAATTTAACCACTTAATTTGAATGAATCTATGGTGGAAATGAGGTGAAAAAGAGGAGGCACCCGAGACAAGGAGGAGGTGGAGAGAATGAAGTGGGGAGAAAGTGAGTGTGTGGGTAGGAGAGGCTGTCCCAAATATCTTGTTGCTGCCCACTTACTAATGGCGCACCTCTTGCATGGTGCTCCATTAGTACTTACAAGTACTAATGGCGCACTTGGGCAGGATGCGCCATTAGTATGTTTGGATAGGCGCACTAGTTCAAAAAAAAATCCTATACTAATGGCGCACCCACTGCCTGGTGCGCCATTAGTAGTTACAACTACTAATGGCGCACTTGGGCAGGATGCGCCATTAGTATGTTTGGATAGGCGCACTAGTTCAAAAAAAAATTTTCTATACTAATGGCGCACCTGCTGCCTAGTGCGCCATTAGTAGTTACAACTACTAATGGCGCACTTTGCCGGGATGCGCCATTAGTATGTTTGGATAGGCGCACTAGTTAAAAAAAAATTTGATACTAATGGCGCACCCGTAGCATGGTGCGCCATTAGTTGTTTAAACTCTAATGGCGCATCAGATTGTGGTGCGCCATTAGTATATACTAATGGCGCACCATCTTTCTGGTGCGCCATTAGTGTCAATCCCATCTATAGCCATTTTCCTAGTAGTGGGAGGGCCTCCGACCCCTTCTTCCTCGCTGCCGTAGTGTGGGCAGATCCGGCCTCCCACCGCCCACCTAGCGAAATCCCGGCGGCCATCAGGTATAACTTCCTTAGAGACTGGCCTTGCTCTACTTCCCAAGCTCCTGACGTTGCTGCATTTGTATCTTTTACTATTTCTCAGGACCCCTCGTAGATAGGATCGATCGACTGTTCGAAGACCACCTATTTTTTTACGTTTAAGAGGTAAAACTACTTCATGCACTTGAGTCTAGTACTACTTGGTTCAAACAAGGAAGAAAGGGGGTGGGGGTGGGGGAGGATTTGTTACCTGAATCTAGGACTTGGTCGAAAGAGGAAATAATGGGGGCGAAAAGTTGCAGAGACTGGCTATCCAATTGGTCTCTAGGTCTAATAGGGAAATAAAGGGAAACGCAGTACAAACTCAATATAAACCCGATCTATTGGTTGAAAAAGGAAAGAAAGTGGGGACTGGGGGACAAGTCAACAGAGTAAGTCCAACACTAGATTTGCTAGCCTCACACAATATAAGGTGGCTATACCGAACAAAAATGGGACCAACCCAGATATCATGTTCTGATGTTTGTTGCCCCGAGCCACTCTTATGTAATGCCACTGGTAAAATGTAGCAGTCGCACTGTTAAAAGTAAGGACACGTTAAACCAATGTTGTTTTTAATGTAATGCCTCCAGTAATATGAATAAATGGCACTTCTTTACATGTCCTGCTAAAATTTCCCATTAAGATAAGTTGGTTCTTTTCGTTAGAAATGCAACTGTCCTGGTCCGCCTACTCTCCCATGCCCAAAGTAATGTCATATTTAACGGTTGTCATAGTTAATCCTAATGCCCACACTAATATCTAGCAATGCCACTGCTTTAGAAACTGCTACTGTCCTTGTAGGATTGCCATTCAGATAAGGAACATGCTTCTTTTCATTTGATGCATGTTTCATCACTTGTTAGTCACCCTCCTTTCCACCTTTTTTGTGCAAACAGAGATATACATTTCACGCTCGATCTTAGTTGAACTGCACAAATGATATCCAAATTATAGTTGAGCATTCCAGGAGCTTCACAACGAACCTTGATGTTGCTCAATTTTATTGCAACTAATGAAGAAGAAGCTCTGTGGGTTTCGTTTTCTGATGGAAATGGAACAGGGGTTGGAGCCCTTCTCTTAAAAAATTTGAAGAAGAAGCTGCTAGCTCACGGGACATTGCTTCATTTTAGGTGAACTGCACCAAAAGGTCCCATGAATTGAATCATCCATGTTGGTGACTGAAAGAGCCAGCTTCAGCATCCCAGTCTAAGCACCCCCGGCCTCCATCCTTGCGATGCATGGTACACCTCGTTTGCCACCTGCTAGACCCTAGTGTCACTGATAAAATGAAGTAATAATACAGTTAAAATAGAGCGAGTGTCATCTCTATCATTTAATTTCCAATGTAGATAAAGAAAGTGCTTCTCTTTGTTAATGTATGTTTCATCAACTAGTCCCATTGTTAATGTTTAAGCATTCCTGCAAACTGGGGTGCTTAATTTTAGTTGATATGTACAAAAATAGAGATTTGAATGTCTCAAGGCGCCTCCTTGTACTACCGCTGTACACTGATGTTCATCACTGGCAGAAGGTGTATCTGGGAGACTTGGGATGATGTCCAGTATGAGGCGTACCATATGAGGCGTCACAGGGCCCATCTTGCCCTCACAGCATGGCATACTATGATACTATCGCAATATTTTCTTCTATTTATTTTGTGTGTTTCATCAACTAGTGCCACTATAATGTAATCATGTTTTTTCATTATCTATGCAAACAGGGTTATTCAGCTGCATTTTAGTGGAACTGCACAAATGTACGTATGGAACCGGCATATATGCAGAGTGCAAGGTGTGCCAAGTAAAAATTACCGACACCAACCATGCTGCATGCATGCATTGGCATCCATCACCACCAGTGGGATGTGTGGCGCTCTCTGTGGACGGATCTTTCTCGGCAGCAAATCCTCTAACCAAATACTAGTAGCTTATATTGGCAGTTTTCTAGGGAGTACTCTTTTCTGAAAGAAGCACCAATCTATTTTTCTTTGTTTGTACACTGTGTCACAACTTTGACCCAAAGGTCCAGAGCTATTTTAGGGTGATTGGCATAGTACTCGGAGACTGATTGTAAGCATGATTTTCATTAGCTGTCACACTGATTGTAAGCATGAGCAGGTGGAAGATTAGGTTAGTGCGAAGCTTACCTTAAACCCTACCACCGCCATTGAAACGAGGCGTGCATAGAGGGAACCGTGGAGAACGGCGGGGAAGTGACGTCACGCCATCCGGCCTCCTCTTGCGGTGGGATAACGAATACTCCTGTGGCTCCGGCTGGCTCTGCACCCTCACGAACGGCACACCATACTTGATCGATCCGTTATCCTCTGGGTGATTGACCTTCGACCTGTACGCCCACCACCTCCGCCTGACTGTCGCCTCGGGCGAATCTGTCTGCTCCATCGCCCAGAGGAGATACTCGATGAACTCGGAGGACTGCGGTGTGACTGCCGCCGAGGAGTACATGTACATCGCCGCCCTCATCGCCGCCATCTCGCTCTTTCGCATACATTGCCACATGGCCCGCATCGTCCTCGAAATCTACCACTCATTGTCAAACCAACTAAGGATCTCCTTCAACCTGGCTAACTTTGCCTGGTCGCCGCTGGCGATCTGCCTGATTCGCTGTTGCATCCTCTCCATAGATGTCCTTCTGAGTGGTCTGGTGCTAGCTTTGGAAGATGGGAGGAGAGACAGTGGTCTTGCAATAGAGAAGAGGGAGAGGCGAGATGGTGGTTTTGGAATGGAGATGATGGAGAGGAGAGGAGGTGGTTTTGCAATGGAGAATATCAGAAGAGGGAGAGGCGAGATGGTGGTTTTGGAATGGAGATGGTGGAGAGGAGAGGAGGTGGCTTTGCAATGGAGAAGATCAGAAGAGGGTGAGGCGAGACAGTGGTTTTGGAATGGAGATGATGGAGAGGAGAGGAGGTG
>NC_041387.1:138376471-138459194 GCF_002162155.2 Triticum dicoccoides | reverse complement strand
GAATGGAGATTATGGAGAGGAGAGGAGGTGGTTTTGCAATGGAGAAGATCAGAAGAGGGAGAGCCGAGACGGTGGTTTTGGAATGGATATGATGGAGAGGAGAGGAGGTGGTTTTGGAATGGAGATGATGGAGAGGATAGGAGGTGGTTTTGCAATGGAGAAGATCAGAAGAGGGAGAGGCGAGACAATGGTTTTGGAATGGAGATGATGGAGAGGAGAGGAGGTGGTTTTGCAATGGAGAAGAGGGAGAGGAGCGTGCGGCAACGATTTAGGATTGGACGAGAAGGCCGGCGCGCTGTGACTGGATCAAAATCAAAATCAATTACCCTTCAATTAAGAAAGCGACCCCACATTAACTAGTCTCCCTTTTATTCTGGGTCATAATTGACCATGATTTTCGCCATAAAATATATGTTATACGTTGCAAATAATATAATTTGAAAGTACATTCAGATACGAATGAAACGATACAATTTTTGGTGACATGCATTCACATTTTGCTTGTCAAATACAGTACGTGGTCAAACTTTGACCCAAAATACGCAAAACAACAAAAAAATACTTCCAAGACCAGCGCCGCTCTTCCGCTCTTCTCCTCTTAAACCACCGCCGCTCCTCTCCTATTCCAATCTAAATCCAGCGCCGCTCCTCTCCTCTTCCAATTCAAAACCACCGCCCCTCCTCTCCTGTTCCAGTCCAAAACCAGCGTCACTCCTCCCCCGTTCTAATCCAAAACCAGCGCTGCTCCTCTCCTCTTCCATTCAAAAACCACCGCCGGCGAGTGAAGGTGCTGTGGAGAAGTAGATCGATGGAGGAGTACAACCGATACATGAGGATCGCAGACGGCGACCCTGTGAAGCTAGCTAGGATGTTGGAGATACAGTCTTGGTTTGACAACAAGGACCAACTAGCGGCGATGGCGACATCCATGGCCAAATATCTGCAACAGAGTGAAAAGGCAGCGATACTCCCGGAGGGAGTCGCGCCGCAGTACATAGAGCTGCTCCTCTAGGTCATGGAGCAAACAGATTCACCGAATCCGATCGTGAGGGAGCGGTGGTGGGAGTATCGATCCTAGATGGAGCATCAACCAGAGATTGAAGGATCGAGCATCTATAGGGTGCCATTTGTGAGGGTGTCCTGCCAGAGCGAGCCGGTGGAGTCTTCGTCGACCGAACCCAACTGCAAGAGGAGAAAAGCAGTTGACCTGATGATGCTTCCCCGCCATCGTGTCCCTCTCCGTTCACATCGTCTCACGGGGTGGCTGTCTGCCGCCGAGGAATAGGAGGGGGCTGCCCCCTCCCAGCCCAATACTCGGGCAGGTTGTGAATTGTCAGGAGGAGCTTAGGGTTGTCAGTATTTGCAGGTTGTGAATTGTGTTTTGTGTTGTGTATTTTGGGAGTACATTCAGATATGAATGTCTTTTGAATTTCAGATTTGCAGTATTGAGCATATGAAGTATTTTATGAATTCTAGAGATCTATTTTTAGCACTTAAAAAATGTAGTTTCATAGGAGTATAAAAGTGCAGACAATGTGATTCTTAGAGAAGAAACTGCAAGTTTCAGTTTCAGATAAGAAACGGCAACTTTTAGTTTCAGATAAGAAACTGCAACTTTCAGAGGCAGAGCATTTATATTAACATGGCCTTTTCAAACAGGGTTAACATCATGTTGGAAGTTTTATTCATGGTCAAAAATGGAACTACCAGCCAGTTAACATCATGCTGATCAACATTCATGCATATCACATCTTCATATGATGCACAGTCAAAATGCCCACACAATGTCGAGTGTGCGAAACACAGAGAAAACGAGGGACGAAGTTTTGGCAAGTGTTGGACGTGGTTTTGGGCTGCCCCGTCTAGGCTTTCATTTTTAACATGCGCAGCCCACGACCTCGGATGGGAGGTCCATAGGCCTGTTTGTATTTTCTTAGGGCCGTCATGTATTGACCGGCCTATGGACCTCCCATCCGAGGTTTTATTTTTGGCAGCCCAATTTATGTATTTTTTTGAAGAAAATGCAGAGGTCTGTTCTATTTTTCTATATAAGAATAGGAACGCCACGTCCAACTTATGTTTCCCTTCTAACTATATTATATATATTTAAATTATTTTATATGTTATTATATATTATTTTTATTGTCATCATATATTTAACAGATACTTACATATGTAAGAAAACAATATCCCACATCTTATTAACTTATAAAAATAATTTCTTAACAAATAAAATCCTGGATTGTTTTGGCACGAAAATCCTAGTGATTGTGTACAAAAGCTTGGTAAGATTTAAGGACGAATGTAATAATATCACTTATTATTTAAATATATTTATAACAAAATGCTCATCCCCTTTTTATTTTTTGATAACATTGCTAGCCCAACCCAACATTATAATTAGAATCAGCCCAGCAAAATCGTGTATTTCGAGAAAGTGCAAATGGCCTGTAATTTTTTAGGAAATAAAATAAATGGGCCGCATGGACGCTACATGATTTGTTCACCCAGCCCAGCTAATGGCTGTAATTCAAAAAAAAAGATCAAATTGACTGTAAATTCTACAGCGCAAAAAAAGACTGTAAATTCTGAAAAAATGTGTTGAATACGTGCCACATTTTTGGAGGCTGAAATGTGGACCAATAGGTTGAAGCCAACACAAGTCGTTGTCAATTTAGTCAACAAATGATTCTGACATGTTTGCCGTTGGATTTACATCCAACGACCGGCATCCATCTTCAATCTCTCGTCTTCTTCCTCCAGCGCCGCCGGGACCACCTCCCGCCTCCAGCTGCTAGCAGCTCTGCTTAGCACGCTTCGCAATGAAGCGCTACTCCACCGTTGGCCAGACCATGCCTCCACCCCTCCACACCTCCTGTTCTTCTCCACCGACTGTCGAACCAGACCGCACTAGAACCAGTTAACCCTCGTACACCTCTCCGTCTGTGACTCTACTCCCGCGTCTTCCCATCTCCGGCTCGTTGCTGTCCGGGGCCTCACCGTTGTCCACCACCTTGGATGCGCTCGGTGCGGCATGGTCAACGTGGTCAACGAACGACACCATTGGAAGTAGACTGTGCGTGGAGAGGCTAACAGCTAGGTCCACGTCCGCACACAAGGACATGCCTCCTTATTACATGCAAAATAATGATTCCTCCACCTGACATCTGGGACCCACCGGAAGGGCCTCTGTATTTCGCGAAAAAAATATGCCCCCCGCTGACATGCCGGACCCACCAGCTATCTTCGCACGCAAGGAAGTGCCTCCTTATTACGCATAAAAAAATGAATACTCCCCCTGCCAGCTGGAACCCAGCATAGTGGGAGGCTGACTTGTGGGCCTACCAAGTTGACGGGGATGGATGGCTTTGTCAACTTAGTCAATATGAACGATTCTAGCTCCTGTTACCGTACGATGTTCATCCAACGACCATAGTGCTTCTTCAACCTCTGGTCTTCTTGATCCAGCCGCCCAAACCAGCGCCGGTCATGCCGCGTGCTCCTGCCTCCCATGGCCGGCTGTGATGCCGCGAAGGCCTCACCGCCCCCTACTACTCCCACCGCTGGCCAGGCCATCCCTCTACTCACCCACACTCCTTGTTATTCTGCGGCGACAGCAGCCTCACACCGTAGCCGAACCAGTGAACCCTCGTACTCCTCTTCGCGTGGGCATCCACTGCTGCGTCTTCCCCAGCTCTGAGTCGTCCCCTTCCTAGGCCTCATCGTCGTCCACTGCCGTGGTGCTCTCGGCGCGGCATGGTCAACATGGTCAAGGAACAACTTCCATCGGACGTGGACTGTACGTGGAGAGGCTGACAGTTGGGTCCACGGCCGCAACAAGGAAGTGCCTCCTTATTACGCGCAAAATAATGATTCCTCCACCTGACAGCGGGGACCCATCGGACGGGCCACCGTATTTCACGACAAAACGTTTCCCCCTGACTGCTGGGACCCACCAGCTACATCTTCGCACGCAAGGAAGTGCGTCAGGGTAAAAAAACAATTCGCCCCCCTGACTGCTGGGACCCACCAGCTACATCTTCGCAGGCAAGGAAGTGCCTGACAGTCGGGACCCACCTGGTCGAAGCGTACGTAGCATTGTCATTCTGGTCGTGAACGTGCATGTACATACTGGTCGATGTAGAGGCGAACACGTGTCGTAGTAGAGGCGCGCACGTGTCGTAGTAGAGGTGCGCATGTAGCATGTACACGTACGTACAACGGCCAGGGTGCAAGAAAGAAAATACGGCCACGTACATACATACGGGCGGGGTCTCGAACGCCTACTCGCTCATATGTATGGCCAGGGCTCGTGAACATGGCTGGGTCGGAACAGTGAAACATCATCATCGTCGTGTTCATGGGGAGGCAACGAAATGCGTCGTGTTCATGGGGAGGCAACGGAATGCGTCATGTTCATGGGGAGGCAACGGAATGCGTCGTGTTCATGGGGAGGCAACGAAATGCATCGTGTTCATCGGGAGGCAACGAAACGCGTGGGAGCCCACCGGCTGGGTCGGAACGGAATGTGTGGTCGTGTTCATCGAGAGGGCTTGGACAGAACAGGCGATGGAAATGAGGCCTGGCGTACTGTAGAACGGAGGAAACGGACCTCCTACGTTCGGAACGGGGTCCTGTTGATCGGGAGGGGTCTGGCGTACCGCAAAACGGAGGAAACGGACCTCCTACAGTCGAAACAGGGGTCCTATTGATCGAGAGGGGTGTGGACCGCAAAACGGAGGAAACGGACCTCCTACGGTCGAAACGGAGGTCCTGTTGATTGGGAGGGGTGTGGCGTACCACAAAACGGACGAAACGGACTTGTGTTGGAGCGCTACAGTCGAAATGGGGGTCATGTTCATCGAGAGGGGTGTGGCGTACCGCAAAACGGGACTCCACGAGATATTGTTCATCTCCACCGTCGACCTCCTCCAGCCTCCACGGGCTACCGTCGACCTCCTCCAGCCTCCACGGGCTCCTGTTCATCTAGCCTCCACCGCGCGCTACTCCACCGGCTACTGTTCAACCACCCCTCCACGGGCACCCCTCCACCGTCTACTGTTCATCCAGCCCTCCACACCATGGGGTCCTGTTCATCCAGAGGCAACGCCACCGCTCACTGTTCATCCAAACCCCCCCTCAACACTCACTGTTCATCCAATCGATTGACTTCAGTTAGCAGCAGTAGCGAAGGAATCGCTCGATCGGGTTCAATTAACAGCCATCGATCGATCGCTCGGGTTCAGTAATGCGTAGCCTGCAGTGCAATCGCTCTGGTTCAGTTAGAGCCCAACGCCTTGCTCGGGTTCAGTTAGAGCCAACGCCTCGCACACGCACGCGTACGTGTACGAGAGAAACGTGCATCGCTCGGCCCCCGACCACCCACCGTAACCAGGAACTCCCCGAAATTTTCCTCGCCCTCGCTTCTACCAAGGTTTTTTCCGTCATGGATGGCCCAAAGAATGTCATGCAGCTGCGTCTCCGGCCCGCCCAGGATGAAAAGCCCATTTTTTGTCATGATTTTTTGTCATATAAGTAGGAGCCCACCACATCTATGATGATACCGGGTTTTGTCACAATTATCGTCATAGAAGTGTCATATGTATGACAGAAAAAAATTTCGTTCGGCCCAAAATGTCATGGATGTGTCTTTTTTTGTAGTGTAGGTGACTATAACTTGCAAGATAGGATCAAGAACACAAATATATTCATGAAAACATAATAGGTTCAGATCTGCAATCATGGCGCTAGGGCCCTAGTGACAAGCATTAAGCATAGCAAAGTCATAGCAACATCAATCTCAGAACATAGTGGATACTAGGGATCAAACCCTATCAAAACTAACTCGATTACATGGTAGACATCCAACCCATCACCGTCCAGCAAGCCTACGATGGGATTACTCACGCAAGGTGGTGAGCATCATGAAATTGGTGATGAAGGATGGTTGATGATGATGATGGCGACGATTTCCTCTCTCCGGAGCCCAAAACGGACTCTAGATCTGCCCTCCCCAGGAAGAATAGGAGGTGGCGGCGGCTCCGTATCATAAAACGCAATGAATCATTATCTCTGATATTTTTCTCCCCGAACGTGAATATATGGAGTTGGAGTTGAGGCCGGTGGAGGTCCGTGGGACCCACAAGATAGGGGGCGCGCCCTCCACCCTTGTGGACAGTGGTGGGTCCCCTCTAGTTGACTCTTTTGCCAATATTTTTTATTTATTCCAAAAATAATCTCCATGAAGTTTCAGGTCATTCCAAGAACTTTTGTTTCTGCACAAAAATTAACACCATGGCAATTCTGCTGAAAACAACATTAGTCCAGGTTAGTTCCATTCAAATCATGCAACTTAGAGTCCAAAACAAGGGCAAAAGAGTTTGGAAAAGTAGATACGATGGAGACGTATCAACTCCCCCAAGATTAACCCATTGCTTGTCCTCAAGCAATTCAGTTGACAAACTAAAGTGGTAAGGAACAACTTAAACAAATTCTGTTTGATCTTGCTGTTGCAAATATGTAAAGCCAGCATTCCAGTTTTCAGCAAAGATTATGAACTAACCATATTCACAATAACGTTTAGGTCTCACATTTACTTATATCAATGACATAATCAACTAGCAAGCAATAATAATAAATCTCCGATGACAACACTTTTTCAAAACAATCATGATATGATAGAACAAAATGGTATCTCGCTAGCCCTTTCTGACACTGCACAACATAAATGCAGATCACCCCTAAAGATCAAGGACTGACTAGACATTGTAATTCATGGTAAAAGAGATCCATTCACAGTCATACTCAACATCAATTAATAACAATGCATACAAATGACAGTGGTGCTCTCTAATTGATGCCTTTTATGATTGGTGCTCGCTAGCCCTCTCTAATTGATACAAATGACAGGATGATGACTCAGCAATAAAAGTAAATAGATAGACCCTTTGCAGAGGGAAGCAGGGATTTGCAGAGGTGCCAGAGCTCGAGTTTTTAAAACGGAGATAAATAATATTTTGAGCGATATGCTTTCCTTGTCAACATAACAACCAAGAGTTCTCAGTATCTTCCATACTAGATACATTATAGGCGGTTCCCAAATAGAATGGTAAAGTTTATACTGCCCCACCACCAACAAGCACATTCTACGGCTAGTCCAAAACAACGAGTACCGTCCAACTAACAACAGTCCTAGGTTTTTTTTCTTGCAATTATATTTTGATTTGATTTGAGCATGGGACTAGGCATCCTGGTTACCAGCCATTTTCTCGTGAATGATGAGCAGAGTCCACTCATCATGAGAACAACCCACCTAGCATGGAAGATATTGACAGCCCTAGTTGCTACATGAGCGATTCAAGCATACAAAACAGATTATCATTTCAAGGTTTAGAGTTTGGCACATGCAAATTTACTTGGAACGAAAGGTAAATACCGCATATTGGTAGGCATGGTGGACTCATATGGAAAAACTTTGGGTTTATGGAAGTGGATGCACAAGCAGTATTCCCGCTTAGTACAAGTGAAGGCTAGAAAAAGACTGGGGAGCGACCAACTAGAGAGCGACAACAGTCATAAACATGCATTGAGATTAACCAACATTGAGTGCAAGCATGAGTAGGATATAACCACCATGAACATAAATATCATGGAGGCTATGTTGATTTTGTTTCAACTACATGCGTGAACATGTGACAAGTCAAGCCACTCGAATCATTCAAAGTAGGATACCATCCTATCATACTAAATCACAACCATTTTAAAAGCATGTTGGCACGTAAGGTAAACCATTATAAACTCCTAGCTAATTAAGCATGGCATGAGTAACTATAATCTCTAATTGTCATTGCAAACATGTTTCATTCATAATGGGCTGAATCTGGAACGATGAACTAACCATATTTACAAAAACAAGATAGGTCGAGTTCATACCAGCTTTTCCTCATCTCAATAATTTCATCATATATCATCATTATTGTCTTTCACTTGCATGACCGAACGGTGCGGATAATAATAATAGTGCACATGCATTGGACTAAGCCGGAATCTGCAAACATGTATTCAAAGGAGAAGACAAGGTAATATGGTCTCTTTGTTAGATCAACAATAATGCATATGAGAGCCACTCAACATTTTCATCGTGGTCTTTGAAAGCAAAAGTGCTCCCTGGGTGGTTTTGGTAACTAATGTCAACATATCTCTTGTTGGACTAACTCTTTCATCTAGTATATTTCAGATAAGTCCAATAGTGGAGTGGCATGGACAAGAGGGTGTGGAACCCCTTCAAGAGACTAAAGACAAAGGATTGGCTCAAGCTCAAAGCTTATGACTCTACATTTTCTATTTTCAGTGATCCAAGATGAAGCCAATACTATTAAAAGGGGATGAAGTGTTTGAAAGTGCAACTATCCCTGGGTGGTTTTGATAATTCCTAACAACATATAGCTCATTGAGCTAATGCTATTTCAAGACAAATATTTCAGGAACGCTCAATGTTTGGCATGGCATGGATGAGAAACATGGACCCCTCAAAATGCTAAGGACAAAAGGATTGGCTCAAGCTCAAAGCACAAGACTCTACATTTTACTTTTAGTGATCCAAGATCACATTGAGTCCATAGGAAAAGCCAATACTATCAAGAGGGGATGAGGTGTTGCTTAATGAGTTTCTTGCTCAAAGTGCTTACTACCAAAACCCTCAACTACTTTCTCACATACAAATATGTCCCAAACCAAAAGTCAAACTCGGCCCTACCGAAACTTTCTATCCGCCACTGAGTTCAGTTGACATAGCCACTGCCACAAATCCTAGTCTTTTCGGTCTCACCGATAGGGATCTCGGTCTCACCGAGATGGGATTGTAATCTCTCTGTTTCCCTTCATAACGTTTCGGTCCAACCGAAATGAGCGATCGGTCCCACTGAGATTGCAATGCAAACTCTCGGTTTCCCTTTCATAACATTTTGGTCCAACCGAGATGAGGAAATCGGTCCCACCTAGTTTGCCCGACCAACTCTCTGGTTAGCTTATTACCAAAATCGGTCCCACCAAGTTTGAGTAATCGGTCTCACCGAGATTACGTTATGCCCTAACCCTAATGAAATCGGTCCCACCAAAATGCATAACGGTCACATTATGAACTAAAGCGGTCTGACCGAGTTTCATGATTTGGTCCCACCGAGTTTGGTAAATTGTGTGTAACGGTTAGATTTTGTGTGGAGGCTATATATACCCCTCCACCCACTCTTCATTCATGGAGAGAGCCATCAGAACATGCCTACACTTCCAACATACATTTTCTGAGAGAGAACCACCTACACTTGTGTTGAGATCAAGATATACCATTCCTACCACATAAATCTTGATCTCTAGCCTTCCCCAAGTTGCTTTCCACTCAAATCGTCTTTCCACCAAATCCAAATCCTGTGAGAGAGAGTTGAGTGTTGGGGAGACTATCATTTGAAGCACAAGAGAAAGGAGTTCATCATCAACACACCATTTGTTACTTCTTGGAGAGTGGTGTCTCCTAGATTGGCTAGGTGTCACTTGGGAGCCTCCGTCAAGATTGTGGAGTTGAACCAAGGAGTATGTAAGGGCAAGGAAATCGCCTACTTCGTGAAGATCTACCCTAATGAGGCAAGTCCTTCGTGGGCGATGACCATGGTGGGATAGACAAGGTTGCTTCTTCGTGGATCCTTCGTGGGTGGAGCCCTCCATGGACTCGCGCAGCCGTTACCCTTCGTGGGTTGAAGTCTCCATCAACGTGGATGTACGATAGCACCACCTATCGAAACCATGACAAAAACATATGTGTATCCTATTGTGTTTGCTTCCTCAAACTCCTCCCCTTTACCTTCATATGCAATTGTTTTACATTCTGCTGCTATACTCTTAGAATTGCATGTGTAGGTTGATTGCTTGACTTGTGCTAAGTTGCTAAAATCTGCCAAGAACTAAAATTGGGAAAAGGCAAGATTTTTATTTGGTCAAGTAGTCTAATCACCCCCTCTAGACGTACTTTCGATCCTACAAGTGGTATCAAAGCTTTGGTCCCCATAGCTTTAGGTGGTCATAGCCTTGGTTTCACAACCTAGGAGAGTATGGCATCTAGCGAGGGAAATTACCACCATAGAGGTCCTTACTTTGATGGTACAAATTTTGCTAGTTGGAAGCATAAGATGAAAATGCATATTCTTGGACATAACCCCGCCCTTTGGGCTATTGTGTGTATTGGCTTGCAAGGTGAATTCTTTGACGGGAGAGAACTGAACCGTGAAGCTACCGCGGAAGAGTTGAAGATGCTGCAATACAACACTCAAGCTTGTGATATTCTCTTTAATGTGTACGTGCATCTAGTGCCACCCCTAGTTGGTTTTGGAGTATTGACGACAAAGTTGGTTGAGGGACTAATGCGTTTGTGAGAATTGCAGGATAACGCAGGTAGTGTCCCTCATTGATTCGGTTTACCGACCGGAGATGACCCCTAAAAATGTATGAAGACATTGACGACAATGGTGGTATGTGAAGATATTCACATTGAAGACTATGAAATGAGAAGACAAATGAGTGAAGACTATGGAGCGCGAAGACTGTGTTGTTTCATTATTTCCTTTTCTTCTTTGTTGAGTCATAGGAACCACCGTACTGTTAAGTGGGGTCCAAGTGAACTAAGTCAGATTGACTGAAGTGATGCTCAACCCAAATCCTATGTCTTCAAGCGAAGACAATGAGAGCAAATCTTATCCAGAGCTGGATGAGTCAGCTTTGCTTGTAGCCCAAGTAAAGTTGCCGTGTGTGTTTGAAATCTGACCGTTGGAACACGTGTCAGTTCCTTAGTGACCCAGGGTCATTTCGGACATATCAGGTTGGGTTGCCTTGTGGCTATAAATAGCCCACCCCCTACACCATAAATTGGTGGCTACCCAGAGTTAGTTTACGGCTTTTGTCGTTTGAGAGCAACCCACCTCGAAGCCTTTGAGAGAGAGAAATCCTTGCGAGGACAAAGCCCAAACACCCAGAGCCAAAGAGTGTTAGGCATCACTGAAGTCTTTCTGTCTGTGTGACCTGAAGACTTATTACACTTGAGGACTGTGTATCCTCCAGCCGGTTAGGCGTCGCGTTCTGAGCATCCAAGAGTCATTGTGGATCGCCGGTGAACGAAGTCTGTGAAGGTTCGGAAGTCTACCTTGAAGACTTACCAGAGTGATTGGGCGAGGACTGTGTGTCCTTAGCTCAAGGGGAATAAGGTGAAGACGCGGTCTTCTGAGTTGAATCTCAGCCTCCCTAACCAGATGTACAGTTGTCACAGCAACTGGAACCGGTCCAACAAATCATGTGTCTTCAACAAGTGACTGGTTCTATCCTCTAACTCCCTATACCTTAAGTTTGTCTTCGTGAAGTCATTGCCTGATTGTCATACCTGTTTGACTTCATTGCTTGACTGTTATTGTTGATTGGCTTCATACTATCTTCCATCCCGATCCTTACTACCAAGCTGCTATTAGTCTTTGTACTTTCACATTATTGCATACTTGACTATGGCTTGCTTGTTGTAGTTTATCTTCCGCTGCATATCAATTAGGTCATTTCTATTGTTTGTCTTCGAAACTTCCACGTTTTGAAGACTTTGATAAAAATCGCCTATTCACCACCCTCTAGTCGATAACTAGCACTTTTAATTGGTATCAGAGAAAGGTACTCCCTTGTTCTGTGTGATTCGGTTTAACCACCTGGAGTTTAGCTATGTCGACAACAGGGATAATCAAAGTCTCCGCTGCTTGTCCCGTGTACGATGGAAATGAATATCCCTACTGGAAGAATAAGATGCGCATGCATCTTGAAGCCATTGATGTTGACCTCTGGTATGTCGTCAAGAACAGCGTTCCCAAAACTGGTGAAGGTGTCACCCCTACTGATGTCAAGAAGTTCATTCAACTGGACTCCACTGCAAAGAACATCATCTGTGGTCATCTGACCAAAGGACAGTATGGCCGTGTGAGTGCTCTGGAAACGTCAAAGCTAGTTTGGGACTGGCTATCCAAGGTCAATGAAGGCGTCTCTACACAGAGAGATCAAAGGACCAGTGTTCTTCGCAACCTCTTCAACCGCTTCAAGAGAAACGACAATGAAAATGTCCAGCTCACGTTTGATCACCTCACCGACATCACAAATGAGCTTCAGGCTCTTGGCGCCACTGAGATTACCAAGCATGAAATCGTCAAGACACTACTGAGATCACTTGACAGCTCCTTTGACACCCTTGCCCTCATGATACAAGAACGCCCCAACTTCAAGACACTCGATCCGTCTGATATACTTGAGAGGCTCAACACACATGAGTTCCAGCTGTCTGAGAAAAGAGATATCTATGGTCCCAATTATGGCCGAACTCGCGCTTTGAAGGCAAAAGTTGTTTCCTCATCTGAAGAAGAATCTGACTGCGGTTCTGATGATCATGAAGACATTGGAAAGGAACTTGCCATGCTTGTGAAGAAGTTCCAGAAGTTCACCAAGAAGAAGGGCTTCAGAAAGTCTTCATGATCTAGCTCAAGAAATGATGAAGCTTCCACTCATGACAACAAGAAGAGAACATGTCACAAGTGCAAGAAACCTGGACACTATATCTCTGAGTGTCCACAATGGGACAATGAGAAGAAGAAGAAGAAGAGCAAGGAATATGATTCTGATGACAAGAAGAAGAAGAAATCTTCAAAGTCTTCTTCTAAGTCCTCATCAAGATCTTCATCACATAAGAAGAGCTCATCTGGCAAGTCTCGTGCTTTTGTTCGCAAGGAAATGGATTCAGAGGAGGAGTCTGCTTCTGAGGAGGCGGAGGTGGAGTCTGAAGAAGAGTCCGACCCTGGCGTTGCAAGTCTGGCTCTAGCCACAGCCTATGTTGCCAAGTCCATCTTCAAAACTGAAGACAATGACTTCCACACCAACGCTGAAGTTGATGACATGGACGATCCCGCTCCCACCTACTGCTTCATGGCACATGGTGCCAAGGTAAAATCACGTGATGCTTACTTTCAAACATCAAGTGAAGATGACTCTGTGAATCCAAACCCAGCTACAAAACACTTGCTAAAATTGCTACTGAACAACAAAGGGCTATGGAACATACTCAAAAACTGTTAGACAAAAGCGATGACCTGTTGGACGCGGAAATGACACATTCACAGTCCTTAGTTGAAGACATAAAAAATCTTCATGCTAAGTACCAAGAACTTGAAAGTCTTCATGAGACGCTCTCAACCACTTATGAAAAGCTCTCCTATGATTATCTTCAAAGGAAGCAAGAGCTTGAGAAATTGAAAGCGGCTCATGAAGATCTTCAAAAAGAGAATGAGTCATTTCGCGCTCAACAGATCAGTTCCGCTCAGGATGGATTTGAACCACCATGTCTGAAATGCATTGAGCGTGATAACGCTACATCTGTTGCTGAATGTTCCACTGCTGCTACTGTTGCCTTGTCTTCAACTACTGATGTGGTAGCTAACCCCTCTATTGAGGATACCACTACTATTGCTGATGAAAATGCTAGGTTGAAGACATTGCTTGAAACAGGGATGTATAAAAGTCTGAAAGGACATCAGACACTTTGCGATGTCCTCAAAAAGCAGATTCTGAACCGAAACCCTAGGAAAGAGGGTGTTGGGTTCGAGAGGAAAATGAATGCTGATGGTTCCTACTGGAAGCCTGAGCAGTATCCCAAAACCACATGGGTTGCTGCAAAGGAACCTTCAGTGGATCCATCCACTTTATCTAGCTTTACCTGTGCTAATCCTATTATCATTGATGAGTCCTTTGATGCAAACTATAAACTGTTCAAAAATCAGAATGGTGAAGTGTTTGCCAGGTATATTGGTACTAACTGCAGGAATGGACCACCTATGAAGAAGATCTGGGTTCCCAAAAGCTGTCTTGAGAATCTTACAGTGAATGTCATCATGACACCACCAGGGAAGAAGACAAACCCCAGACCTAAGGCGTCATATGGTCCAACGGCTTCATACAGATACAAGACTCACCTGAGTCACCCTAACGCCAATGTTTTGCAGGGAAATCATACTCAAACTTATGAATATGAACGTGTGTCTTCAAACCACTATGTTCATAGGACTAAGAACTTTTCTGCTTATTCATATGAGTATCATTCATCTCCTACAAGGCTATTTGCTAGGGCTTCAAAGCCGAAATTCTCAGATGCTGCACTTAGACTCATTGCTTCTAAGCCACCCCTGAAAATGTGGGTGGTGAAGACGAATTAACTCTCTTTTGCAGAATATGGTCTCCAGCCAGCAATCAAAGGCGTCCGATAGTATTGCTGGGGACCTAAAACACATTAAGGGACGCATGATAAAATGACTTATTATGTATTTCACATGTGAATCGTTTACCTGTCATACTGTGTGTTCTAACCTTGATCTAAGCTGTGATAATCCTTGTGTGCGTTAAATGCTTATGCTTCACAACATACCTTGTGAAGCCTATCCTCCTAACTGCACTGTAGGGTATGACACATCGTGCTTCATAATGGATTATGGACAGCGGATGCACTAATCATATGACTGGTGATCGAAGTCCTCTCATGGACTCAACCTTACGTCCATCCGACAAGAGTCACATCACATTTGCTGACACTGGTAAAAGCAAGGTATTGGGTCTAAGTAGAGTTGCAATCTCAAAGGATTAACACATGGATAAAGTGATGCTTGTTGAATCCCTTGGGTTCAACTTAATTTCTGTCTCAATGCTTTGTGACTTGAACATGATTGTGCTATTCGGAAAATATCGTTGCCTTGTACTAATGGAATCTGACAAGTCTCTAGTCTTTGAAGGGTATCGGAAAGATGATCTATACATGGTAGATTTCTCAGCAAGTCCACAGCTTGCCGTATGTCTTCTTGCAAAATCTTCAGAATGCTGGCTCTGGCATCGGAGGCTGGGGCATGCTTGCATGAGGAACTTACACACACTCGTCAAGAAGAAGCATGTCATAGGCATCGAGGGTGTCAAGTTCAAGAAGGATCATTTGTGTGGTGCCTGCGAAGCTGGAAAGATGACTAGGGCAAAGCACCCCTCGAAGACAATCATGACGACATCTCAACCCTTCGAGCTGTTACACATGGACTTATTTGGCCCTACTCGCTACTCTACCCTCACAACAACAGCTTGTCTCTATGGCTTCGTCATTGTTGATGACTACTCAAGATATACATGGGTGCACATAATTCTCTACAAGACTGAAGTACAAGATGTCTTTAGACGCTTCGCCAATCGAGCCATGAACAATTATGGCGTCAAGATCAAGCATATCAGAAGTGATAACGACACCGAATTCAAGAACACTGGGCTTGATCTTTATCTGGATACAATGGGAATCACTCATGAGTTTTCTGCTCCATACACACCTCAACAAAATGGCATTGTAGAGCGCAAGAACAGAACCCTCATTGAGATGGCTTGAACAATGCTCGACGAGTACAAGACACCAAGAAAGTTCTGGCCTGAAGCTATTGATACAGCATGTCACATCATCAACTGTGTTTACATCCACAAGCTTCTGAGCAAAACATCCTATGAGCTCCTTACTGGCAAGAAGCCAAATGTCAGCTACTTCAGAGTCTTTGGTGCTAGGTGCTGGATCAAGGATCCTCATCACAAGTCAAAATTTGCACCTAAAGCTCACGAAGGCTTCATGCTCGGTTATGGAAAGGACTCGCACTCTTACAGAGTCTTCAACCTCTGTCACTACAAAATCGTTGAAACTGTGGACGTATGATATGATGAAACCAATGGTTCACAAAGAGAGCTCCTGCCAAGTACACTTGATGAAGCTCCGTCCAGCGAATCAATCAAGCTGATGGGAACAGGTGAAATCATGCCCTCTGAAGCACAGCCTGAAGAGGAACTTATCATCTCTGCACCAAACCAACCTGAAGACAATGCTCAGACCGAAGACAATCGTCCCAATGATGACAATGATCAGCAAGAGCAAGGTCTTCGTCCAGTTCATCCTCGTGTTGCTAATGAAGTACAAATTGAGAAGATAATTGATAGCATCAATGCGCCTGGTCCACTTACTTGCTCAAGAGCAACACAGTTAGCAAATTTCTGTGGGCATTTTTCATTTGTGTCAATATCAGAACCCAAGAAAGTTGCTGAAGCCTTTATGGAACCTGAATGGATTCAAGCCATGCAAGAAGAACTTCAACAGTTAAAGCTGAATAATGTTTGGGAACTTGTCAAGCGCCCTGACCCTCACAAGCATAACATTATTGACAAAATGGATATATCGGAACAAGCAAGATGAGCATGGTCAATTCGTTAGAATCAAAGCACATCTTGTGGCTCAAGGATACACTCAAGTTGAAGGAATTGACTTCGATGAAACATTTGCTCCTGTGGCTAGGCTTGAAGCTATTCGCATACTGCTAGCCTATGCTAACCACCACAACATCCTACTATATCAAATGGATGTGAAGAGTGCATTCCTCAACGGCAAGATAGAAGAAGAAGTGTACGTTGCTCAACCACCTGGCTTTGAAGATCCAAAACATCCTGATATGGTGTACAAGCTAAACAAAGCACTGTATGGCCTCAAACAAGCTCCTCACGCTTGGTATGATACAATCAAAGACTTCTTGAAGAGCAAAGGCTTCAAACCTGGATCTCTCAATCCCACACTCTTCACGAAGACATATGATGGTGAACTGTTTGTGTGCCAAATATATGTGGATGACATTATCTTCGGCTGCACCAACCAGAAGTATAGTGATGAGTTTGGATACATGATGCAAGAGCAATATCAGATGTCCATGATGGGTGAGCTGAAGTTCTTTCTTGGTCTTAAAATTCGTCAGCAAAGGAATGGCATCTTGATATCTCAAGAAAAATTTCTCAAAGACTGTCTGAAGAAGTTTGGAATGCAAGACTGCAAAGGTTACACGACGCCAATGCCAGCCAAACACCATCTTGGTCCCGAGGACAATGGTCAAGAGTTCGATCAAAAGGTATACCGCTCCATGATTGGTTCCTTACTTTACCTATGTGCATCTAGGCCAGATATTATGCTTAGTGTTTGCATGTGTGCTCGATTCCAAGCGGCACCAAAGGAATCACATCACTTAGCTGTTAAGCGAATTCTTAGATATTTGGATTACACGCCAACACTTGGATTATGGTATCCAAAGGGCTCAAGATTTGACTTGGTTGGATTCTCGGATGCTGATTATGCTGGAGACAAGGTTGATAGCAAGTCTACATCAGGCACATGTCACTTTCTGGGACGATCACTTGTCTGTTGGTCTTCAAAGAAGCAAAACTGTGTGTCACTCTCAACTGCTGAATCTGAATACATTGCTGCTGGATCTTGCTGCGCTCAGCTTCTATGGATGAAGCAAACTCTCAAGGACTATGGTATCAATTTGAAACAAGTACCTCTCTTCTGCAACAACGAAAGCGCTATCAAGATTGCCAACAATCCAGTCCAGCACTCGAAGACAAAGCACATTGAAATTCGTCATCACTTTCTCAGAGATCATGTCATGAAGAAAGATATTGACATCATTCACGTCAACACTGAAGAGCAACTAGCAGATATCTTCACAAAGCCCTTGGATGAGAAAAGGTTTTGCAAGTTACGGTGTGAGCTAAATATCTTGGAATCCTCAAATGTCCTGTGATCAGGCACACATCCTAACACTTATGCATGTTGATGACTTAGATGTGCAACACACGAAGTAAAGTATATCTTCAATCAATGAAGACTTACATTCTGAGTGTGAATGCATTAACGTGGAATTTGACTTCGGAGCGCCACGATAATTGTGCGTCGTGTCTGGGTCTAATACTTCCTATACGGTGGGTAACGCCACCACCAAATTTCTTGGTTTGAAGTGTTTCACTCATGGCGTTATTGTTGAATATCTTCGCATTTGGTTTGTCTTCAACTTTCAACTTATCTTCATGATTTACTTCACTATGTCGATTTGATTGCTTTCTCATATATATATATACTAGTATTTTGTCCTCTACAGCATTCACTTATAGCTATGTCTTCCTTGTTGAATCTTTTGAACTAAGTGAATGTGATTGGACCCTAATCTCTCTATGCTTACTATCTCAAAATCTATCTGTCCAAATCATATGCATTCTATTGAAACCGTTGAATGTCTTCTATGCATCCTTGTCAGCAGAAGACACAGAGACAAACATCAAGTCTTTTTAAATGATTCATCATTATTGTTGAAATCCAGAGAAGCCGGAATAACCATCCGACAAACTTGGCGGGCGTGGGAACGTGGGATAACTCTGAGTATGTTACATGCTTGCCACGTGTCCCTCAGATGTGAACAGGAAGGGGCACCTGTGTAATTGCGCTATGCTGCACACCTTCTTATAAATATGTGTCCCCTGCAGTCAAGAAAACCTTCTTCCACCTCTCCACCTCGTCAAAACCCTAGCGCCACCGCTAGCTCGCGACGACGCCGGCAATGAAGCGCTTAGCTGCCGCGACTTCTCCGACGCCGTCCTCATGCCGGCCGCGGACATCGTCCTCTCCGCTGCCGCCGTAGGTGTCCTCCATCGCCAAGTTAGGGCACGGTGGATTGAACTGCCCATCTCCTATTCATCCCATCTAGCAGTTCTTCGTGTGGTAAATATAACTCTATTTTTACCATCTTTTTGATCCTCAATGATTCATCCTATTTACCAAAATTGGTTTCTGCCTATACGATGTTAGATCTACTCTGTCTGCATCTCATACTGCCTAGTATATTCACTTAAGCTTCATATCTAGTTAGATTCCTCACTTGTACTTATTCACGGATTCGTACAAATCTGGAACCAACTCTCAACATATAAGTGAATGTCTTCGCATCATGAGGTCAATGTCTTCAAACTGATTTATCTTCAAATCTTTGAGAATGCATATGACCTCTTCCCCTTCCCTCGCATCTCTAATGCTGTCACAGGTACATGTCCGTGGGAGAATCCCTTGGTTCTCATAGTCTGCATTCATTTGCAGAATTCCTACAGCAACACATTAACTCTCCTGAAGCTAGTTCCTGTTTGACCAGCAAGCGAAAGCCCTTGAAGCCTTTGAACATATTGAAGCCATTCAGTTTGAAGTTCATGGCTGCAGAAAAGTCAGTAAGGAAGGGTGGCAAACAGCATCGAGGGGGAACATCAAAAGATTTGCCTGATGACCTCGCAGAAATCTACAAGACAGATCCTGAAGAGGATTATAATCAGCGCAAGACCCGAATCCAATGGATTCGACGATATTGGGCTGAACAATGGTTCAAGTACAAGTTCGTGACCCAGGAATATGCTGAGAAGAATGCTATCAAAAGTCCTTGGGGTGATATTCTCTATCGAGGCCTTCCACCCAAGAACAGAGCTGAAGCTGTTGCACAGGATTTCTATCCTTGTATGGTCCGTGGACCTCAGCCTGAAAATGCCGACCCATCATCACTGCTCTAGTGTCGTGACGATAATCTCTTCAAGCGCAACTTCCAGCACGCAAAGGCATCGAACAAGGAAAACAAGAAGTCATTGGGATTAGACTTCAACCATGGTCCCTCTGCTCCCCGTGCTGACGGCTCACGTGATGCAGAACCCAATGTCATCGGCCCCTTTTCAAACCTTGATGGCCTCATCACATACATCTTGGTTCAGGGTGCCAGAGTAGATCATTCTGATAATGATGCTGATACTGATGAAGCCCCAGCTCCTCCTCCAAGGCCGCAGAAGCCAAAGAAAACTAAGGCTTCACAATCAGCTGCACCTCCAAAAGCTTCCCGTGTGAAGCCACTGGCCACTGCACCTCCTAAAGACAGTGTGCAGTCTGAAGATCTTTCACGCATCTCCAAGAAGACGGAGAAGAAAAAGAAAATCGTCAGGAATACTGATCAGACATTGACTCCTGCTGCCATTCTGCGTGAAGAGCACATTGATCTGTCCAGCGATGACGATCTTGCAGATGATGCCCTTGAGCAACTGATCAAGAGCAAGGAAGAAGCAGAGATCTTCAATAATTTGCCTCTCTTTGACGTGGCAATCATCCATAACTTCATTGATGAGTGGTTTGACACACCAAATCTTAGCTTTGATGATTTGCAACCTCCCATTGGCCTCAGCGTCTCCTTCAATGGCGCTATTGCTTCTGAGCTAGCTATTGCTCAGCGCATCGTCAAACTGAAGCACAAGATTGACTATGAAAAGGCTCAGTTCAAGAAGCATGTGGCCACGCTCAGCGTGCAAGATGTAAAAAACTTCAAAATCATGCTGCACGAGCTCAAAGAAGCCTTTCACAAGAAGCGTGAAGAAGCTCGAGGCTCTCAAGAGCGCATGAAGAATCTGGCTGACAAGTGTGTGTTAGCCTACAATGAGGCTGAGAAGCGCAAGGCTCTTGGTCGTCCTGGCATCGACCCCAGGATGGCTGCAAAGAAGAAGAAGCTATCAACTGTCCAACCTTCACCTTCGAGGCAGGATGAACCTCGCATAGTCTTCCCAAGCAGCATGACTGGCTCGAAGCCAAAGGCCATGTCAACCGCTTCAGAACAGAAGAAGACGAGGGCTGCAGAGGATGAAGCCAGAAAAAGGAAAACTTCAGAAGCCTCTGATGTTGCTCCCTCCAAGAAGAAGCGCAAGATCAAGAAGAATCAGGCTGCTCCCACAGAGCCCTTAGTTGTTGAACCTATCTCAGTGGTTCGCCCTGCATCTGAACACCAAGAACGACGGATGATTGTTCATGAGCCTGCTTCCACAGAGGCTTATGAAGCTGAAGACATTCCAGCAGTTGATCCCATTGCTGCTGAAGACATTGGTCACCATGACAATGTTGAAGATGATTATGTTCTTCCTCAGATCAAGCACAACTTGGTATCATTGGCTGTTCTCACGAACAGCGAAATCATCAGCATTGGTTGTCCTCTGACGCCAATTGCTTAGGATGCATCATGGGCTGATCGCCCACAACAACAAGACTCCCACAGTACTCCCCAACAACAACAAGTCACACCACCTGTGCAAGTTGAAGAGGATGAGGCCCAGCCAACTCCATCTCCAAAGGTGTCGCCTGTATTACAAAGGCTTCGCAAAGGACCAAGGCCTCAAGCCCCTCTTCCGAGTGTTCCAGAAAGAGAAGAGCACCACCAATCTGTTGCACGTCAAGTGTTTCCAGATGCCACTCCAACTGTGAATATCTCCGTGTCTGAAGCCAAAGCTGCTGAAGACAATCCGGCTGCATCAGCCGATGACGAACAAGAAGAAGGGCGTGTCCCTACTGAAGAAGCTGTTCCTGAAGTGAACGTGCCAGTGCCAGACCCTCCAGCTCATCAAGTGGAGGTTGAAAATCTTGAGGCTGCCCCCACCAACACAAATGAAGCCCATGACGTTGTCATGACTGCAGCTAGTGTGGAGCCTGCACCAACCAATATGCCAGAAGCCAATGCTTCAACTGCTCCTAAAGCTTCTGTTGTGCAGCCTGAAGCCACTGTTATTGCCATTGCTCTTGTTCCGCCACCAAGGCCCCATACAATTGATCAAGCATACAGCCATGGCCAGCTAATCACTATCAGATGGCCCGTTCTGGTTCCTCCGCCTCATGTCTCTGGTCCTCAGTTTGATTATCACATTGAGCATAGGCCTCAGGTCCAGAAACCAAAGCCAAGACTACCAAGGTTTCCAGGTACTGCCACTTCTACAGGGTCCTTCAATGCAAATGGCTTCAAAAGCCACAACACCTTCTTTGACAGCTCAAAGAACCCTTACTCAAGGCCAAGAATATCATCTGATCGTTTTTGGAGTTATCAGCAGCGAAGCTATTACTCCTGCGTTTTGTATGATCAAGGGCGCATTTTCCCTCATATGCGCCTCGACACTGAAGCCATTGCAGGATTGCCATGCTTAGAAGAAGCACTTGACTGCTTTAGTGATGCAGGTCTGCTCAGCTTTGTGACAGACAAAGAACATTGGAATGAGGAACTTCTGCTTCAATTCTATGCTACCCTCCACATTCGCGGCTACAACAGGGATACAAAAACATGGGTTCTCGAGTGGATGACAGGAAATGTTCATCATGAAGCCAAAGCTCTTGACATCATTGAGCTTACAAGGTTATCCACTCCTGGAGAGCTGTACGAACCTGGTTGTCAAAACCACCGCAATGCACTGGAGAGCATCTTCCATAAGCCAGAACCCAACATGAGCCAGATGTTGAGCATGATGAAGCCATTGCCACATGACGCTGAATACCCAAAGGAGTTCTTTGTTGATGACCTTGAGTATCTGCCGCGCACAATATATCACATCATAAGGCGGACTCTATGGCCTATCAAAGGGCATTCATCAGCTGCAAAACTTGAAGGAGCCATGAAGACATTGGTCTTTTACATCCTCAATGGCATCAGCTTCAATGCACAAGATTTCTTCCTCCGGCAACTGGCTGCATCTGGATATAACCTTTTTGGTCTGAAATTCTATGCTCCATGGGTCATGCGCCTCATCAAGCTACACTCTGCTATCAACTATCAGCCCTCTGCTCGCAATCATGTGATATTTCTACCAGAGGTTGATATGTCAGTTGAAGCCATACACCCTGAGCCTGCCAAGAAGCCTCTTTGTCTTCAAAATGCTGACCACCAAAGCTTCACTCAGCCTATGGAAGGAGTCCAAGCTATAACTCGTGTCTATCTGCTGGCTGGAAACACTCGTCTGCCTCATCATGCACCAACTGAAGCTACTGAGAGCACAATTGCTCAAAGGCCAAAGAAGCGCTCTTGGGTCCTAAATGACCGAGAACTTCTTGTGGCACTGCATCGGAAACAAGACAAGCATCACTTTTGGCTCAAGCGACAGATGCAAAGCCTCTTGATGGACGTAAATCGCATTCAAAATCTTGCCACCAAGAATGCATTTGTCACTCACGAAACCTGTCAGCGATCATGGAAGAGTTTGACATTGCTCAGTGCTGAAGCAGATCTTCAAGACGATGGCTTCACTGAAAGATTCAAGTTTGACTCCACTCCTCCACGGAATGCTGTCCTACGTCAAACTCCATCCCTTGAAGGCTCTGACTATTCTTCCTCCACGGCAACTGTGAATGCCAACGTGATCGATGATGAAGACGATGCTACTTCACCACCCCCTACTTCTGCACGCATAGACACTGCACCAAGTTCGTCTGCACCGCCAACCAACAACGACAACCCTGCTGCTTCACCTACTCCTCATGAGGACGAGTAGATGCTCTATGTCTTCAAACCTTTTTGGTCATTACTGACAAAAGGGGGAGAAGCATATGAGTTTGATAGTCTTCAAGCGGGTTCATATGGGCGGTTGCTTTATATTTTGCCTAGTGGTTACAACTCTTGCTTTTGATACATTTCATTCGTTGAGTTGTAACACTTAAACTCAATGGTCGTCTGCTACTTATTTGCTCTTTCATGTGCGATGATAACTTCCGCACTTAGATCATTCCGCACTTAGATCATTCTGCAAACGTCCATTTTCCATTATGCATGTCTTTCTTTTAGTTATATCATTTCATGCATGATGAATTATCTTCATAAGTTGAAGAGGATCTCCACAAGTACAACCTGCCATGTGCATTTGCATTCCAAAAGCAAATTACTTATATGCACATCTTCAGGGGGAGCCCTTACCACTTATGAAGACAATACCCTATCCTTTACAATTTCACATACTTCATTCCCGTTGAAAACTTCAACCAGTTTGTCATCAATCACCAAAAAGGGGGAGATTGTAAGTGCATCTAGTGCCACCCCTAGTTGGTTTTGGAGTATTGACGACAAAGTTGGTTGAGGGACTAATGCGTTTGTGAGAATTGCAGGATAACGCAGGTAGTGTCCCTCATTGATTCGGTTTACCTACCGAAGATGACCCCTAAAAATGTATGAAGACATTGACGACAATGGTGGTATGTGAAGATATTCACATTGAAGACTATGACATGAGAAGACAAATGAGTGAAAACTATGGAGCGCGAAGACTGTGTTGTTTCGTTTTTTCCTTTTCTTCTTTGTTGAGTCATAGGAACCACTGTACTGTTAAGTGGGGTCCAAGTGAACTAAGTCAGATTGACTGAAGTGATGCTCAACCCAAATCCCATGTCTTCGAGCAAAGACAATGAGAGCAAATCTTATCCAGAGCTGGATGAGTCAGCTTTGCTTGTAGCCCAAGTAAAGTTGTCGTGTGTGTTTGAAATCTGACCGTTGGAACACGTGTTAGTTCCTTAGTGACCCAGGGTCATTTCGGACATATCAGGTCGGGTTGCCTTGTGGCTATAAATATCCCACCCCCTACACCATAAATTTGTGGCTGCTCAGAGTTAGTTTACGGCTTTTGTCGTTTGAGAGCAACCCACCTGGAAACCTTTGAGAGAGAGAAATCCTTGCGAGGACAAAGCCCAAACACCCAGAGCCAAAGAGTGTTAGGCATCACTGAAGTCTTTCTGTCTGTGTGACCTGAAGACTTATTACACTTGAGGACTGTGTATCCTCCAGCCGGTTAGGCGTCGCGTTCTGAGCATCCAAGAGTCATTGTGGATCGCCGGTGAACGAAGTCTGTGAAGGTTCGGAAGTCTACCTTGAAGACTTACCAGAGTGATTGGGCGAGGACTGTGTGTCCTTAGCTCAAGGGGAATAAGGTGAAGATGCGGTCTTCTGAGTTGAATCTCAGCCTCCCTAACCAGATGTACAGTTGTCACAGCAACTGGAACCGGTCCAACAAATCATGTGTCTTCAACAAGTGACTGGTTCTATCCTCTAACTCCCTATACCTTAAGTTTGTCTTCGTGAAGTCATTGCCTGATTGTCATACCTGTTTGACTTCATTGCTTGACTGTTATTGTTGATTGGCTTCATACTATCTTCCATCCCGATCCTTACTACCAAGCTGCTATTAGTCTTTGTACTTTCACATTATTGCATACTTGACTATGGCTTGCTTGTTGTAGTTTATCTTCCGCTGCATATCAATTAGGTCATTTCTATTGTTTGTCTTTGAAACTTCCATGTTTTGAAGACTTTGATAAAAATCGCCTATTCACCCCCCCTCTAGTCGATAACTAGCACTTTCACAATGGTTTGTGCGCCGAAGAATTCAAAAAAATCAGCCGTCTTGAGAATGCAAAGGAAATTTGGGATACTTTGATTGACTTGCACGAAGGTACCGACTCCGTCAAGGAATCCAAATTGGATGTGCTTCAAAGTCAACTTGACAAGTTCAAAATGAAGGATGGTGAAGGTGTCGCTGAGATGTACTCTAGGCTTGCTCTCATCACAAATGAGATTGCCGGCTTAGGAAGTGAAGAGATGACCGATAAATTCATCATCAAGAAGATCCTAAGAGCCTTGGATGGAAAATATGATACCTTGTGCACATTGATCCAAATGATGCCCAATTACAAAGATCTCAAGCCAATGGAAGTCATTGGAAGAATTTTTGCTCATGAGATGTCGCTCAAGGATAAGGAAGAGCTCCACAACAAGTTAAGTGGTGCTTACAAAGCCTCATGTGAAGCTCCCACATCATCAAGTGAGAAACAAACCTTCAATGAAGAATTGAGCCTAATGGTGAAGAACTTCAACAAGTTCTACAAGAGTAGAAGCAAGGAAAGAAGTTCCAAGTCAAGGTCCTACAATGACAAAAGATCTTCTAGTCGTGAGCGAAATTGCTACAATTCTGGAAGACCCGGACACTATTCCAATGAGTGTACGACTCCCTACAAAAGAAGAGAAGATTCTCCAAAAAGAAGAAGTAGAAGAGAAGAATCACCATCAAGAGAAAGAAGGAGTAGAGATGATTGTTATGAACGAAGAACATCCCGGAGAAGCAAGGATTCGGAAAGGAAGGACAAGTCATCAAAGAGCTACACAAACCGAAGAGATCAAGCTCATGTTGGTGAATGGGTATCCGGCTCCGACTCCGACAATCACTCTGAGAGAAGCTATCACTCCGACTCCGAATATACTCAAGATGGAGGTGTTGCCGGTCTAGCACTTGTGTCAACCAACTCCTGCGACATATTTGACTCACCAAATGAAGGAATTGGAAGATGCTTCATGTCTAAAGGCCCGAAGGTATCACACCCCGAGTATGTTGATTTCAATAGTGATGAAGATGACTTGTTAGGTGATGATGATTTACTTGTTGACAACTCTAGTGATGAATACTATGATGAAACGTCAATTAATCGTGCTAAACAAGATAAAATGAATGACAATGATAAGGAGAAGATTGAGCGCCTAACTAAAGAACTAAACACTCTTAAGTTAGCTCATGAAACTATCTTGGAAGATCATCAAGAACTTTTAAAGACTCATGAGAAGTTACGCTTTGAAAAGCTCAACCTTGAGCAAGAGCATGAGTTTTTAAAGGCAATCAATGATGATCTTCGCAAGAAAAGTTCTTCTTAAATTACCAAGCGTTTACTCTTATCTACTTACATGCCACAAGTCAAGTATAGTAACAAGAACAAGAAAGATTCTTACTCTAGTAGTAACAATAATCATGCTAAATCCAATGTTGTTGCTTCTAGTAGTTCTCTTGATTCCACTAATGATTCTCTTAGCCAAGTTACACTTGAGCAAGAAAATAGCTTATTAAAGGGAATTATAGAGAAGGGTGTTTACAAGAGCCTTGCCGGAAGTAAGCAATTCGAGGAGATTGTACGCAAGCAAGGAAAGCACCGGAAGAATCAAGGTGTTGGTTTGAACGAAAGTTCAATGCCAATGGAGTTGAGTGGGAAGAAGATCAATACCCCAAGACGAAGTTTGTTCCTCAACAAGAGAAGTACGATCCTACTTCTTTCAAAGGAACACAAGCTCAAGATGATCTTCCACCACAAGAACACAAGCAAAAAGGCAAGGACAAGCTTCAAGAGGAGATTGATGCATTTGAAGAATCTCCTAAGGCCTTGGTCAAGTGGGTTCCCAAGACCACATCAAGTTCTACTTCATCAAGTACGACCACAACTCCAAGGATTCCCATCAAGATGATGTGGATCCCAAAGAAGAAGAACTAGAGAGTTCTTGAGGGTGACTCCGCCAACATACTTCACTCTTATCATTATTGGCAAGGACAAGTGCAAACTACTTCCACATCTTGCACTAGTTCAAGGAGTCACAAACCCTCTTGTTGGTAAGACAAGGGACAAGGTAACCTAATGCTTTCATGGACATCATCTTCTGTGTGCATCACTCTATGTCTATGGATATCCTTGTTTATTCCTTGTGGGACTAACCCGTGTAGGTATTGAAAGTGCAACTCACTCCAATGGATTGCTCCGAGTGATCTACATCAACTTTGAGCATCCACATCTTCAACACCTACATGAAGTCATTATCGACAAAACCCAAGGTTAGTTCATCCCTCTTAGGGGGGATCTCACATCTAGGGGGAGCTTTACTCTAAGAATTGAGCTAAAGCAACTCTAATGGTGTGAACACAACAATGCCTTATGTAAAAGTGGTAATCCCACTTGTGCTTAAACGATGAGTATGACCTATGATCAAATGTTCTCATTTGAATCCTAAGTCAATATACTCATATATAGATGACCTAGTCATCGCCAACTGTTTGATAGATGCTAGAATTGGTTGTGCATGCTTTGCCACATATTTCATTTGCCATTTTATTGTGTGAGCATGTTGGTTGCATATTTTAGTCATTCGAGGAGATCCATTTGTTGCTTTGATTGCTTGGTTTTTTCTCTTTTGCCAAATGGATGGACAAGAATGCCTAAGAACCTTCTCTAGCTATCTATGCTTTTCTCGTCTCAAACTCTATTCATGCTACATCACAAAGTTTGATCAAGTCAGATTCGAACCACTCTGTGTGAGGAGCACTCAGAGTCCCCGATTCGTCATAGACTTAAACTTCCAAAACCTCTTTGTGCATTTTGGTCTGACCGAGAAATCCACTTTGGTCATACCGAGATCACTAAGTTGATCTAGGTTTTCAATCTCGGTGCAACCGATTAGAACCTTTCGGTCACACCAAGTTGCAGTAACTGCTCGCAGTTTTGCATCTCGGTGCCACCGAGTTGTTCCACTCGGTCACATCGACATGGTCAGGTTATATATACTTACGGGTCAAATTTTGGAAATTTTTCCAAAACCCTTCGCCAGCGCGTGACCTGCTCTGCCTCTTTGGGTCTTTGGATCATCTTCTCGCCACCAGCGACCTCCCGCCGCTGGTCTCCACCATTGTCAACGGCAATCTTCCCCGCCATTGCCGCCGTAGCAAGTTCTCCGCCGAACTAGGGTACAAACTTGATCTTTGTGCTATTCAGTCACTCCGACTCTTAGCACATTTTTTGCCATGATTCCAGCCTCGTATGAAATCACTCTATCAACTAAAATCGTCCCGTAGATTAGATTTGATTTGGAAATTTAGGGTTAGGTCTCCGCCAAACTCATCTCGGACTGACCGAGTTGTAGAAATCGGTCTCACCGATTTGGCTTAGGCCATAACACATGTGTTTTTGGTCTGACCGAAAATTGCAAATCGGTGTAACCGAGTTCGATTCTCTGTGAAACCTTAGCAGTCTCGGTGCCACCGAACTATGACTCGGTCTGACCTAGTTCATTAGTTTAGGCTCCAAAAGCTACTTCGGTATCACCGAGTTTACAAATCGGTAGCTCCGAAATGCTTTCTGTGGAGAACTAAAACTAAGTTTTTAAGTCATCTATTTTGCAAAAACTCTGCACTTTGTGATGCTCATCTACTCTACCTCATCTACATCTGTTCATAGGGTCTGCTGTCAGTCAGTTTGCTTGAAGATGTCTGATCAAAGTGATAGTTAGAACAAGTTAGAGGAACAGGTTCAGATAAGTGAGGGCACTAGTCCCTCCAGCAGCTCAGATGAGGGCAGCAGGAGCACACCCAGCAACTTGCCAAAGGCAGCCACCATGACAAGGAAGAAGAGAACCTCAGATTCTGAGGATGAGGACTATGTTGTTGTTGAGGATGAGGCCACTTCAAAGAAAAAGGTGCTGAAAAAGGAGTATGGCACAGCTGCTGCAACAAAGCCTGGAATGAAAACAAAGGCTCCAGCAAGAAGAGGAAAGAAAGGGTCAAGAAGACCATTGCCAGAGTTAATGGGAATCCCTCAATGATGAGAGATGATGATGACGAGGATGCTGCTCCAGCACCCAAAGCTCAGAAGCTGATGGGAGATGCTATAAAGTTAGGGGCTGCTCCATCAAAGCCCAAGTCTACTCCCAAAGCTCCAGCTCAGAAGTCTGCCCCAAAGAGAAGCACTAGAAACATTCCAGATGTAGAAAAGAACAAGGCCCCATTGCCTGAGACTGCTGATGAAGAATATGATGAAGCCCAAGTGCTAAGAAAACTAAATCCAAAGATCCCTGAGCATAATGATGCACATCCTGTTGCAGAGGACATGAAGATCAGGAAGGATGCAAGACTAAGATTGTGGACACAATCTGATCCATATGCTGTCAGGAGAAGAACTGTTGTTGACTACAGGTTTCACACTAAGGAACAACAAGACTTTTATGAGACAATCCTGCTTGACAAGAAGCCCATAGTGTGTGACATGAGATGGGCGGATTGGGAGTACATCAAGAAGAATGAAGAGCACTTCCCAGGTGTATATGACAGCTTCAAGGCATGTCGAGTTGATACATTTGTTGACCAAAAGCTTACCAAGTGGAATGATGAGCTGATCATGCAATTCTATTCAACTGCTCATTTCTATCCAGATGGCAAAATTGTCTGGATGTCAGAAGGTACAAGGTACCAATCCTCTGTGGAAGAATGGGCTCAGTTGGTCAATGCCCTAGAAGAAAATGAGGATGACTTGGATGTCTATGCCAAGAAGAAGAAGGATCACAACTCAATGGCCAGCATGTACAGAGAGATCCCAAATAATGCTTTGGAGACTCATAAGTTTGGATCTGTCCACTTCTTGTTGTCTGGTTTGCTTACCATAAACTGGATCCTAAGGCACACATTGCTACCCAAGTCAGGTGATCACAAGATGATCAGAGGACACTCCATCAACTTGCTACATATATTTGATGTTCCTCAAAAGTTCAAGGTGATGAGTCTGATTGTGGAAACAATCAAGAGGATTGCAGCTGATTAGAAGAGATCTTGTGGGTATGCCCCACATATTCAGGAGCTCATTAACTCCAAGGTGGGCACAGACACATATTTGTTGGACAAGGAGCACTTACCCCTCAAGCCATACTTTGAGGACAACACAGTTGTTATGAATGAAGAAGATCCATCATCTGTGCAAGCACATGAGAAGAGAGAGAAGGCAAGGGCAGAGAAAGCTGCAAAGATGCCAACTGCTGAAGAAGCATCTCAGGTGTTCTTGAAGAGCAAGCAAGACTAGCTTGGATATCTGATTGCCTCCACCTTGAGGATTGAGAAGGGCTTGGCCACCCTGACTCAAAACCAGGAGAGCTTGGAGAGGATCATTGAGCAAAAATTCTATGATCTTGATGTCAAGGTCACTGAGATCCAGTCAGTAGTTGAGCAACTTCAGGAGGAAGTGGAGGAGAAGAAGGGCAAGTCTACTACAGATGCTTTTGCTAGAGTGCCCAGAGGACAGAGATCTGTTGTAGTGCCAGTCACAGATACTAGAGCTACAACATCTACACCAGCTGCAACAGCCTTAGTGCCACCAGCTCCAGCAGCCACTCCACCAGCACCAACTACATCAACAGACGCTTTCGTCCTTGGAGTCATCTCTACACCACCTCACGAAGACCAAGCCTAAGAGTCATTTAGCACTATGCATGTTTGAACTTTTTGGTAACTTGTTGCCAAAGGGGGAGAAAATGTGTAGATCATAGGCTTCGAGAGAGAGAGTGTTGCTTTTTATCTCTCTTGTTTTTGGTTGAACTTCTTGTTTGTGTGCTCGTGAGCTACTTGTTTACTTGTTCGATCATGTGTTTGATCGTATGCTATCCTTAATGCTTGTTGGATGATATTATCTCTTATATCTTAGATGATCATTCACTTGCTTGGTGATGAGTGCATGCTTTTAACTTCTATCATTTTGAGCGCTCCACCAAGATGTATGTGACATGAAAGAGTAACCCATGATCCTAAGACATTATGCATTTGAAGTCCAAAGCAAATTTTAAATAATGCACAAATTTAGGGGGAGCTCTTGCTTATCACATACTTCTCAAAGCGACGATGTTTTTCAATCTTATTATCATTTGTTGAAGCTGTGATCTATATGTTGTCATCAATTACCAAAAAGGGGGAGATTGAAAGTGCAACTATCCCTGGGTGGTTTTGGTAATTCCTAACAACATATAGCTCATTGAGCTAATGCTATTTCAAGACAAATATTTCAGGAACGCTCAATGTTTGGCATGGCATGGATGAGAAACGCGGACCCCTCAAAATGCGAAGGACAAAAGGATTAGCTCAAGCTCAAAGCACAAGACTCTACAATTTGCTTTTAGTGATCCAAGATCACATTGAGTCCATAGGAAAAGCCAATACTATCAAGAGGGGATGAGGTGTTGCTTAATGAGTTTCTTGCTCAAAGTGCTTAGTGATATGCTCCAAAACCCTCAACTACTTTCTCACATCCGCATATGTCCCAAACCAAAAGTCAAACTCGGCCCTACCGAAACTTTCTACCTGGCGCCACCAAGTTCAGTTGACATAACCACTGCCACAAACCCTAGTCTTTTCGGTCTCACTGATAGGGATCTCAGTCTCACCGAGATGGGATTGTGATCTCTCTGTTTCCTTTCGTAACATTTTGGTCCAACCGAAATGAGCGACCGGTCTCGCCGAGATTGCAATGCAAACTCTCTGTTTCCCTTTCGTAATGTTTCGGTCCAACCGAGATGAGCGAATCGGTCCCACCGAGTTTGCCTGACCAACTCTCTGGTTAGGTTATTACCAAAATCGGTCCCACCGAGTTTGAGTAATCGGTCTCACCGAGATTACATTATGCCCTAACCCTAATGAAATCGGTCCCACCGAGTAGACATGTCGGTCCCACCAAAATGCCTAATGGTCACATTATGAACTAAACCGGTCTGACCAAGTTTCACGATTCGGTCCCACCGAGTTTGGTAAATTGTGTGTAACGGTTAGATTTTGTGTGGAGGCTATATATACCCCTCCACCCACTCTTCATTCGTGGAGAGAGCCATCAGAACATGCCTACACTTCCAACATACATTTTCTGAGAGAGAACCACCTACACTTGTGTTGAGATCAAGATATACCATTCCTACCACATAAATCTTGATCTCTAGCCTTCCCCAAGTTGCTTTCCACTCAAATCTTCTTTCCACCAAATCCAAATCCTGTGAGAGAGAGTTGAGTGTTCGGGAAACTATCATTTGAAGCACAAGAGCAAGGAGTTCATCATCAACACACCATTTGTTATTTCTTGGAGAGTGGTGTCTCCTAGATTGGCTAGGTGTCACTTGGGAGCCTTCGTGAAGATTGTCGAGTTGAACCAACGAGTTTGTAAGGGAAAGGAGATCGCCTACTTCGTGAAGATCTACCCTAGTGAGGCAAGTCCTTCGTGGGCGACGACCATGGTGGGATAGACAAGGTTGCTTCTTCGTGGACCCTTCGTGGGTGGAGCCCTCCATGGACTCGCGCAGCCGTTACCCTTCGTGGGTTGAAGTCTCCATCAATGTGGATGTACGATAGCACCACCTATCGGAACCACGACAAAAACATCCATGTCTCCTATTGCGTTTGCTTCCTCAAACTCCTCCCCTTTACCTTCATATGCAATTGTTTTACATTCCGTTGCTTTACTCTTAGAATTGCATGTGTAGGTTGATTGCTTGACTTGTGCTAAGTTGCTAAAATCTGTCAAGAACTAAAATTGGGAAAAGGCAAGATTTTTATGTGGTCAAGTAGTCTAATCACCCCCCTCTAGAGATACTTTCGATCCTACAGTGTTGCTTAATGGCTTGCTTGCTCAAAGTAATTAGTGATATGCTCCAAAGCCCTCAGGCACTTTCTCATATCCACATATGTCCCAAACCAAAAGACAACTTGGCCCCACCAATTTGATCCATCCGGCGCCACCGAGTTCATTTGACATAGCCACTGCCAGAAACCCTAATCAATTCGGTCTCACCGATGGGATCTCGGTCTCACCGAGATGGGCTTGCAAACTCTCTGTTGTCTATTGCAATATTTTCGGTCCCACCGAGAAGATGTAATCGGTCACATCGAGTTTACCTGACCAACTCTCTATTTCGCTTATTACCAAATCGGTCCCACCGAGTTGTGTAATCGATCAAACCGAGATGAGGTTTTACCCTAACCCTTGCACATCGGTCCCACCGAGTTGATCATGTCGGTCCCACCGAAATTGCCTAACGGTCACATTATGTATTGAATCGGTCCGATCGAGTTTTCTAATTCGGTTCCACCGAGTTTGGTATATTGTGTGCACCAGTTAGATTTTGTGTGGAGGCTATATATACCTCTCCACCCTCTCCTCATTTGTGGGGGAAGCCATCAGAACATGCCTGCACTTCCAACATTCATTTTCTGAGAGAGAGCCACCTACTCATGTGTTGAGACCAAGATATTCCATTCCTACCATATGAATCTTGATCTCTAGCCTTCCCCAAGTTGCTTTCCACTCAAATCAGCTTTCCAGCAAATCCAGTCCTATGAGAGTGAGTTGAGTGTTGGGGAGACTATCATTTGAAGCACAAGATCAAGGAGTTCATAATCAACACAACATTTGTTACTTCTTGGAGAGTGGTGTCTCCTAGATTGGCTAGGTGTCCCTTGGGAGCCTCCGACAAGATTGTGGAGTTGAACCAATGAGTTTGTAAGGGCAAGGAGATCGCTTACTTCGTGAAGATATACCCTAGCGAGGCAAGTCCTTCGTGGCGATGGCCATGGTAGGATAGACAAGGTTGCTTCTTTGTGGACCCTTCGTGGGTGGAGCTCTCCGTGGACTCGCGCAACCGTTACCCTTCGTGTGTTGAAGTCTCCATCAATGTGGATGTACGATAGCACCACCTATCGGAACCACGCCAAAAATATCCGTGTCTCCAATTGTGTTTGCACACTCGAATCCCATCCCTTTACTTTCTTGCAAGTTGCATGCTTTACTTTCCGCTGCTCATATACTCTTTGCATGCTTCCTTGATATGTATTGTGAATGGTTAAACTTGTGCTTAAACTTCACCTAAACTTGAAAAACTTAAAAACTACCAACTTTGTGTGTTAAGGGTCTATTCACCCCCCCTCTAGACACCTCTTCTCGATCCTTTCAATTGGTATAAGAGCTTTGGTCTCCATTGCTTTGGTTTAAACACCATTGGAGGAAGATGGATGAGTCTACTTTGGGGAGTCTTAGACATAGAGTGCCTATACTTGATGGAGAGTCCTTTCATGAGTGAAAAAATTAGATGCTTGTGATTTTCAATGAATATCATTTGGACAAGTACATTACTAGTCCTTGTGCACCTCATGTTGATCCTATGCATCCTACCCTTGATGAGTTAATTGACATGATTCGCAATCTTAGAACTGTTAATCTTATCACTAGAGGTTTGCCTAAAACTTGATTGGTTGCTTGCCTACTCTTAAGTGTGCCTACACTGTATGGAAATTTCTTGAGGAATGATTTCCAAATTATTCCTTGCAAAATCTATATGAAATTCTCCATAAGTCTATTGCCTTGAGTAAGATGAATTCCAATGATCCTAAGTTTGGTGACTGTCTATTTGACCTTACAAATGTTATGCGTGCCAAAGGAAATGTTGGAATCATTAGTGATATTATTTTCGAAGCTATTAGAATTCATAAAGATGATTATTGTCAAAATCAATTATCTAATGAATCACCCTCTCTAGGAATTGATCCACCACATAATGATGTTGAACATGGATACTATGATGAGGATGATGATAGTGACTATGATCTTGATGATGCAATGAGACACTTTGGTCTTATGGAAAATCTTCGGGGATACATGGCAGGAGGAAAGGAATAGGTCCTTGATAGTGGATGTACCGATCACATGACCGGAGATAAAGATATGTTTGGTGAGCTTGCTGAAAATGACGACCCTCGAAAGTATGTCACTTTTCGTGATAACTCAAAGGGTAAGGTGGTTGGCCTCGGTAAGGTGGACATCTCACATGATAGATCCATACAAAATGTCATGCTCGTTGAATCTCTTGTCTATAATCTGCTTTCTATTTCTAGACTAGCTGACTTTGGCTTCAATGTCATATTTACCAAAGTAGATTACCAAGTGTTTTGTAGAGATAATCATAAAATGGTCTTTACCGGTATACGCAAAGGTGATCTATACATTGTTGATTTCACTAAAAAGGCTCAACCTAGAACTTGCTTGATTGCTAAATCTTCTAAAGGCTGGTTGTGGCATAGACGGTTAGGTCATGTGTCCATGCGAAACCTTGACCAACTTATTAAAGGTGATCAGATCCTTGGTGTTAAAGATGTCATATTTGATAAGGATAGACTTTGAAGTGCTTGCCAAGCAGGAAAACATGTTGGAGGAAGCCACCCCGTGAAGAACATCATGACCACAAGGAGACCGCTCGAGCTACTTCACATGGATCTTTTCGGTCCCAACGCTTACAAAAGTCTCGGTGGAAACTCATTTGGTCTAGTTATAGTTGATGATTTTTCAAGATTTACGTGGGTGTTCTTTCTCGATGATAAATCTCAGGCCCAGAAGATCTTCAAAAACTTCGCTAGGAAGGCCCAAAATCAATTTGAAGTGGAGATCAAGAAGGTTTGCAGTGACAACGGAACGGAGTTCAAGAACACTAATGTGGACACCTTTCTGGACGAAGAAGGGATTTCACATGAGTTCTCGGCTATGTACACACCTCAACAAAATGGAGTTGTTGAGAGGAAGAACCGGACGCTCATCGAAATGGCGAGAACGATGCTTGATGAGTACAAGACGCCAATGCACTTTTGGGCAAAAGCAGTTGAGACAACTTGTCATGCGACAAATCGCTTGTATCTTCACAAGCTACTCGGGAAGACGGCATATGAGCTCCTCAGCGGTAACAAACCACAAGTTGGGATACTTTTGGGTATTCGGCTCAAAGTGCTACATTCTTGATAACCATCGTCGTTCTAAATTTGCTCCTAAATCTCATGAGGGATTCCTACTTGGTTATGTCTCAAACTCTCACACTTCTCGTGTCTACAACAATTTCACCTAAAAGGTTGAAGAGACGGTAGATGTGAAGTTTGATGAATCTAACGGATCGCTAGTAGAGCAATTGCAAATTGATGTAGGAGATAAAGATCCTTCGGAAGCAATCCAAGACTTGTCTATTGGCAAGGTTCATCCAACGGAAGTGAAGGAGAGTACCTCGTCCGTCCAAGTGGAAGCTTCTACCTCACGACAAGGTGAACCAAGAGTTGATATGGAAGCATCCACAAGCGGGACACACCAAGATGAAGAAAACGAGGAAGTACACCAAGATGAACCTCATCAACCTCCTTCTCTACCACAACGAGAGAACGACAACATCAACAATGATTAAGGCCAAGAAGAAGAACAAGATGATGAAGAAGATGTTCCACCCCGATCAAAGCAAAAGCTCTCACGAGTTCGAGCAAGAGTTGCTAGAGACCACCCCGTCAAGCAAATCTACAATGATATCCAAATTGGGAGAATCACTCGCTCTAAATCTTCTTTGGCTAGCTTTTGTGAACATTATTCATTCATCTCTAGAATTGAACCTATGAAGGTTGAAGAAGCATTGGAAGATCCGGATTGGATAAACTCCATGCACGAAGAACTACACAACTTTGAGAGAAACCAAGTGTGGACATTGGTTGAGAAGCCCGACAACAACCACAACATCATCGATACCAAATGGGTGTTTCGCAACAAGCAAGATGAAGATGGACAAGTAGTTCACAACAAAGCACGTCTCGCCGCCCAAGGCTACACTCAAGTTGAAGGTATGGACTATGGTGAGACATATGCCCCCATTGCTAGACTTGAGTCCATTCTCATCTTACTTGCCTATGCTAATCACCATGATACCACTTTATACCAAATGGACATTAAAAGTGCTTTTATAAATGGTGAAATTCAGGAGGAAGTTTATGTTAAGCAACCTACCGGCTTTGTTAATCCTAAGAAACCTAATCATGTTTACAAACTTCACAAAACTCTTTATGGTCTTAAACAAGCTCCTAGAGCGTGGTATAAATGCTTGACCAAGTTCCTTATCGAAAAAGGCTTTGAGATTGGAAAGATTGATTCTACTCTTTTCACTAAAAAGATAAATGGAGAATTATTTATGTGCCAAATTTATGTTGATGACATTATATTTGGATCAACTAACCCTCATTTTAGTGAGAAGTTTGGAAAGCTAATGTAGAAGTTTGAGATGTCTATGATGAGTGAACTCAAGTTCTTTCTTGGTTTGCAAATCAAGCAAACTAAGGAAGGTACCTTTGTCTCTCAAACGAAGTATACCAAGGACTTGTTCAAGAAGTTCAATATGCAAGAATGCAAAGGTATGAGTACACCCATGCCTACTAGTGGACATCTTGACTTGACCAAAGATGGTGAACCCGTTGATCAAAAAGTTTACCGTTCTATGATTCGTTCATTATTATATCTATGTGCCTATCGTCCTGATATTATGCTAAGTGTGTGCATGTGTGCACGATATCAAGCGGCCCCTAAAGAATGTCATCTTAAGTCATGGAAAGGATAGTGAGATACTTAATGCATACAGCAAACTTTGGCATTTGGTATCCAAAGAGGGCCTCCTTTAATCTTGTTGTCTACTCCGACTCGGACTATGCCGGTGACAAGGTTGATAGAAAGTCCACTTCGGGTACTTGTCAATTTCTTGGTAGATCTCTTGTGTCTTGGTCCTCCAAGAAACAAAACTAGGTATCCTTATCCACCGCCGAAGCGGAATACATTGCCACCGGTTCATGTTGTGCTCAATTACTTTTGATGACCCAAACTCTTAAAGATTATGGGATATATGTGAAACATGTTCCTTTGCTTTGTGACAATGAAAGTGCTATTAAGATTGCTCACAATCCCGTGCAACATTCTCGAACTAGGCACATTGAAGTTCGTCATCATTTCATTCGAGATCATGTTGCTAAGGGTGATACTAACCTTAAGCATGTTCGCACCAACAAGCAATTGGCGTATATATTCACTAAACCACTTGATGACAAAGTGTTTTGCAGGTTGAGAGGTGAATTGAACATCATTGATGCTTCAAACTTGGAGTAGGAACTCCATTTGGATACATGCAAGACATGAGCCTATGACTAATCCTTGATATTTCTCTTATGATGATAATCACATATCTTGGATATATGTGCACCCTTGCATGTTATCTAACCCATGTAGGTACTTGGATAGATCTAAATCTATGAGATTGCAACTCACTCATATCTTGAGCAATCTCTACATCACCAAGTCTCTACTTTACGGTGGTTGAAGACAAGGAAGCATGAAACCCTTCAAATATATCCTTCGACAAATTCCTAAGTAAAATTTCATGATTGTCATTTTGGATACACAAGTGCTATTCCTTGCAAGGCTAACTCATGTAGGTAGATGAACTCCAATTACAAGTGGTGCTCCTAATGAACTACATCAACATTGAGCATCCCACACAATTTCAACTACATGATCAAGATCAATACCACCAACCAAGGTATGTTATTCCATATTAAAGAGGCTTTACCCCAAGACATGGGTCAAAGCAACTCAATAAGATGTGAATACATCGAGATGCTTAAATGAAAAATGGCAACCCCATTTTGAGCTTGAACGATGAGTATGACCTATGATCAAGTGTCCTCACTTGACTCCTAAGTCAATATACTCTAACATAGGTGACCTTGTCACCGACCAATTCTAGATGAAGTTCTCTAGTGTCTTTCCTTGTTCTTGCATTGTGTCTCATGCATATTTGTTCCCCTTTCAAAAAAAACTTCATCTAGACTTCTTCTCTTTTGTTGCTGTTCTGCATTTCTCTGCACCAAATTCCTTGCAAATCCTTGTGAGATCTTACTCGCTTAGTGAGCTGAGGTGACAAGTGTATTTTCTCTGGGATGAACTCGGACAAACCGGTTTGCTTCTTTGGTCAAACCGAATTTTTTTGGTGCCATTGAAGTAATCAACTCAGTGTAGCCGATTTCAATGCTGTGAAATCACTCTGTCACTTGCATTTTGCACATTTTGTTCCAGCTCCACTCAATGATTCTTATCCTCTATCAGCATCATATTCTATGTGCTGCTTTGCTCTGTGACTCAAGGACCAAACCTATTTTGACTCACACTCTAGAAGACCCTTCTTGGAAATTGATGTCAAAGGGGGAGAGAGAGTTCACAACAAATCTTAATTACTCCAACAGGGAGAGAGAGCAACAAGGGGAGAGAGACATTCTTTTCAAGAGAAAGACCCCTGTTGCTTGATATTCAAAGAGGAGAGAAGTTACATGTCTTTAGAGGGGAAAGACATGTTCATAGTGTTTTTATGTTTGCTTTGCTCTGATTTTCATTCCCTATCTTCTCCCAACATCCATTACAAGATTCAGGGGGAGCAAGACATATAAGGGAAGAAAATCTTCAATTTCATTGCATATCTTTAGCTTTGGGGACATGTTTACACTCAAATAGAGTATATAGTACTCACTGTATACATGTCATCCCAAATCTTGGTATTCTTGTGGGTTACTGCTCTTGCTCTGCTTAGTAGATGTTTCTGTGTTGTCTAACCTTGTTTACTCAGGTTCATCTCTTCCAAAGCTAGCTCAAGACCACAAGGTAATTATATGCATCACACTCATGTGCATTAAGATCTCTTGCTGATGTACATATTGTTTGCAAGAAGGACTCATAAGCATGAAGGTACATTTCCCATATTCACATCATTTGCTCTGATGCATATAGCCAAGATACATGTAACTCATTGCTTGCTCTATCATGATTATGCACTGACATGATCTTATGTTCCATATTTACATGATTGCATAGATGTAGGGGGAGCCTATGCATGTTACATGTCTTTCCAAAGCTTTACCTATCTTTCTCTATATCTTTATTTAAAGCTTTCATGTATGTTGTCATCAATTACCAAAAAGGGGGAGATTGAAAGCACAAGTGCTCCCTGGGTGGTTTTGGTAATTAATGTCAACATATCTCTTGTTGGACTAACTCTTTCATCTAGTATATTTCAGATAAGTCCAACAGTGGAGTGGCATGGACAAGAGGATGTGGAACCCCTTCAAGAGACTAAAGACAAAGGATTGGCTCAAGCTCAAAGCACAGGACTCTACATTTTCTATTTTCAGTGATCCAAGATCACATTGAGTCCATAGGAAAGCCAATACTATTAAAAGGGGATGAGGTGTTGCTTAATGGCTTGCTTCCTCAAAGTGCTTAGTGATATGCTCCAAAACCCTCAGCCACTTTCTCATATCCACATATGTCCCAAACCAAAAGTCAAACTCAGCCCCACCAATTTGATCCATCCTGCGCCATCGAGTTCATTTGACATAGCCACTGCCAGAAACCCTAATCACTTCGGTCTCAAAGATGGGATCTCGGTCTCACTGAGATGGGCTTCCAAACTCTCTATTGTCTATTGCAATATTTTCGGTCCCACCGAGAAGATGTAATCGGTCTCACCGAGTTTGCCTGACCAACTCTCTGTTTCGCTTATTACCAATTCGGTCCCACCGAGTTGTGTAATCGGTCAAACCAAGATGAGGTTTTACCCTAACCCTTGCACATTGGTCCCACCGAGTTGATCATGTCAGTCCCACCAAAATTTCCTAACGGTCACATTATGTACTGAATCGGTCTGACCGAGTTTTCTGATTCGGTCCAACCGAGTTTGGTATATTGTGTGTAACGGTTAGATTTTATGTGGAGGCTATATATACCCCTCCACCCTCTCCTCATTAGTGGGGGAAGCCATCAGAACGTGCCTACACTTCCAGCATTCATTTTCTGAGAGAGAGACACCTACTCATGTGTTGAAACCAAGATATTCCATTCCTACCATATGAATCTTGATCTCTAGCCTTCCCCAAGTTGCTTTCCACTCAAATCAGCTTTCCGGCAAATCCAATCCTATGAGAGTGAGTTGAGTGTTGGGGAGACTATCATTTGAAGCACAAGATCAAGGAGTTCATCATCAACACACCATCTATTACCTTTTGGAGAGTGGTGTCTCCTAGATTGGTTAGGTGTCACTTGGGAGCCTCCGACAAGATTGTGGTGTTGAACCAAGGAGTTTGTAAGGGCAAGGAGATCGCCTACTTCGTGAAGATCTACCCTAGTGAGGCAAGTCCTTCATGGGTGATGGCCATGGTGGGATAGAAAAGGTTGCTTCTTCGTGGACCCTTCATGGTGGAGCCCTCCGTGGACTCGCACAACTGTTACCCTTCGTGGGTTGAAGTCTCCATCAACGTGGATGTACAATAGCACCACCTATCGGAACCATGCCAAAAACATCCGTGTCTCCAATTGCGTTTGCACACTCCAATCCCATCCCTTTACTTTCTTTCAAGTTGCATGCTTTACTTTACGCTGCTCATATACTCTTTGCATGCTTGCTTGATATGTATTGTGAATGGTTAAACTTGTGCTTAAACTCAACCTAAACTTGAAAAACTTAAAAACTACCAACTTTCTGTGTTAAGGGTCTATTCACCCCCCCCTCTAGACACCTCTTCTCGATCCTTTCAGTCTTCTCCTCTTGACCCCCAAAGAAAAGAAAAGAAAAGAATTTCAAAGAAACACACTGAAATATGTTTGGAGTTTTTGATTTTCTGAAGAAAGTAAAGCAAGAACGAGAAAAACTATTTATATGGGAAAGCTCCCAACAAGCAAAAGAAGAATGAGAAATCTTTTTGGGCTTTCTTTAATACTATTACTAAGCATGGAAAAAAATAAGCTACAACTAATCTTTTTGTTTTTTCTTAAGGTTTTTCAAACACACAAGAAGAAAGCGAGAAAAAGTAATAAATTAACATGGATAATACAAAGAAAAAATATGAACACCGACAACTGAAGTGAGTGTGTGAACATGAATGTAATGTCGGTGTGAAATACGTACTCCCCCAAGCTTAGGCTTTTGGCCTAAGTTGGTCTAAGGCCATCACTGACCCAGATGATATCTGAAATCATAGTTGGGGTTGTACTGTGCTGCTGCAGCTACTGCTTGGCGAGCTGCTTCTTGGAGGCGAGCGGCCTTCGTTGCTCTCTCATACTCATTTGCCTCCTCTCTAGTTATAAAATATCTCCCATTTACCTGAAAGTTAAAGAAGGTAGGAGCACGAAGCGTAATATGGACATCACGCCGTCTGTCAAAGATGAGTCGGTACTGGAGGGACTGTTCATTCCTCTCAAGAAACTGGTAGCGTACCATATAGCATTGTAATCTAGAAAAGCGGGTCGAAACTCAATATAATTCCCTCTTATGGGTACACCAACATAATTAGCTAGGCGAGTTACATAAATCCCACCAAATAAATCTTCTTCTTTAGCATTAAGATGTAACCTCCTCGCAATAATTGCCCTCAAGTTATATCGCTTATCACCTAACACCGCACACTTGAGGACACTAAGATCTGGAACACAAAGGTGGCAGTGATCATGTTTACCGTTAATGCACCTACCTATAACAAGAGCAAAATAATGCATGACAGGGAAGTAAATGCTCCCTATGGTAGCTTGTGTGATATTTCTAGTTTCTCCCACGGTGATGCTATCAAGGAGATATTTGTATTCAAATTTGTGAGGCTCAATATGAATGCCCCACTTTGGGATTTTGCAAGCAGTATTAAAATCTTCAAGGTCCATGTTATATGGTTCATCATAAAGATCAACTAAAACAGTATCAGTACCGCGCTTAGATGAAAATTCAAACCTTCACACAAAGGAATCGGTGAGGTAATAATATTGTCGGCGCTTATCTGATACAAAGTCCTCAAGATCAGCATTCCGTACATATGCATCAAATTCATCCTTGAAGCCTGCATGAACCATAAATTTATCTAACGGCCATTCACAAGGCCGCACTTGAGCTTCCCTTGGTAGTTCGAGGTCTGGCTCATGTATCGCGAGCCTCGGTTCTTGCTTCCTCAAAGAACCATCTTGGTACATTTTCCTAGACATTTTTCTTCCTCTGAAAAATTTCTGAAATTTTTAGTGACTCAAAATAAAAAAGTGAACCAAACTCAACAAAATTGATAGCAACTACTCCTACAAGTGTCTAGAGGCTATATCATGCATCAAAACTACTTTGGACCATATAAATTTGACATGCAAACTCAAGAACAAGGTCACCACAACATCAAATATTTGCAATAAATAAAGCATTAGAACAAAAACTAATTGGACGATTGGAGGAGTCACATACCGAAGAACAATCCCCCAAAGTTGTTTTGTGAATGGAGCTTTGAGCAAGGAGATCGAAAATGGCAGAAAAAATAGCAATAACACGAGTTTGAGCTACGGGATGATTTTTTCTGGAGGAAGACGAAGTGGATGGGTGTTGGAATAAGTGGAGGGGACCCACATGGGACCCACAAGATAGGGAGGCGCGCCCAGGGGGGCAGGGCGCTGATGTCTACTACGCAATCTTCTTCTTGTAGACGTTATTGGGCCTCCAAGTGCAGAGCTTTGTAGGACAGTAGCAATTTTCCCTCAAGTGGATGACCTAAGGTTTATCAATCTATGGGAGGCGTAGGATGAAGACGGTCTCTCTCAAACAACCCTGCAACCAAATAACAAAGAGTCTCTTGTGTCCCCAACACACCCAATACAATGGTAAATTGTATAGGTGCACTAGTTCGGCGAAGATATGGTGATATAAGTGCAATATGGATGGTAGATAAAGGTTTTTGTAATCTGAAATTATAAAAACAGCTAGGTAGCAAGTAGTAAAAATGAGCGAAAACGGTATTGCAATGCTTCGAAACAAGGCCTAGGGTTCATACTTTCACTAGTGCAAGTTCTCTCAACAATGATAACATAATAGGATCATATAACAATCCCTCAATGTGCAACAAAGAGTCACTCCAAAGTCACTAATAGCGGAGAACAAATGAAGAGATTATTGTAGGGTACGAAACCACCTCAAAGTTATTGTTTCCGATCAATCCATTGGGCTATTCCTATAAGTGTCAAAAATAGCCCTAGAGTTCGTAGTAAAATAACACCTTAAGACACAAATTAACCAAAACCCTAATGTCACCTAGATACTCCAATGTCACCTCAAGTATCTGCGGGTTTGATTATACGATATGCATCACACAATCTTAGATTCATCTATTCAAACCAACACAAACAACTTCAAAGAGTGCCCCAAAGTTTCTATCGGAGAGTCAAGACGAAAACGTGTGCCAACCCCTATGCATAAGTTCACAAGGTCACTGAACCCGCAAGTTGATCACCAAAACATACATCAAGTAGATCACGTGAATATCCCATTGTCACCATAGATAAGCACATGCAAGACATACATCAAGTGTTCTCAAATCCTTAAAGACTCAATCCGGTAAGATAACTTCAAAGCGAAAACTCAATCCATTACAAGAAGGTAGAGGGGGAGAAACATCATAAGATCCAACTATAATAGCAAAGCTCGCGGTACATCAAGATCGTGCCATATCAAGAACACGAGAGAGAGAGAGAGTGTGAGAGAGAGAGAGAGGGAGAGATCAAACACATAGCTATTGGTACATACCCTCAGCCTCGAGGGTGAACTACTCCCTCCTTGTCATGGAGAGCACCGGGATGATGAAGATGGCCACCTATGATGGATCCCCCCTTCGGCAGGGTGCTAGAACAGGGTCCCGATTGGTTTTTGGTGGCTATAGAGTCTTGCAGCGGTGGAACTCCCGATCTTGGTTCTGTTCTGGAGGTTTGGGATATATAAGAGGTGTTGGCGTCGGGAACAAGTCAGGGGGGTCCACGAGGCAACCACGAGGTAGGGGGCGCGCCCTCCACCCTCGTGGTGGCCTCGGGACTCTTTTGGTCCATCTCCGATGCTCTGTGGGCTTCTTCTGGTCAAAAAATAATCTCCATAACTTTTCAGGTCAATTGGACTCCGTTTGATATTCCTTTTCTGCAAAACTCAAAAACAAGGAAAAAACATAAACTGGCACTGGGCTCTAGGTTAACATGTTAGTCCCAAAAATCATACAAAATAGCATATAAATGCATATAAAACATCCAAGATAGATAATATAATAGCATGGAACAATAAAAATTATAGATACGTTGGAGACGTATGAGCCGCACCCTCCACCCTTATGGCCCACTTGTGAAGCCCCGTGGTGTGTTCTGAGTGCCAGAAATTCTCAAATATTCTATAAAAAAATCATACTAAATTTTCAAGGCATTTGGAGAACTTTTATTTTTTGGAACATTTTTTATTGCATGGATAATTCAGAAAACAGATAGAAAAATTCTATTTTTGCTTTATTTAATCTAAATAACAGAAAGTAAAAGACAAGTATAGCAAGTTGTGCCTTCTGAATTCATCCATCTCATGCTCATCAAAAGGAATCCATTAACAAGGTTGATCAAGTCTTCTTAACAAACTTCTTCCGAATGACATGAAACCGGAGAATTTTCGAATAACACTAGGTTACCTCAACGGGGATATGCATGTCCCCAACAATAAGAATATCATATTTCTTTTTGACGGTAGGAAGAGGTAATTCAAAATCTCCAATAGTAATAGTTGAAAATTTTCCAATAGAATTGATACTATGAACTTGAGGTTGCTTCTTCGGAAATTGTATCGTATGCTCATTACCATTAACATGAAAAGTGATATTTCCTTTGTTGCAATCAATAACAGCCCCTGCAATATTAAAAAAAGGGTCTACCAAGGATAATCGACATACTATCGTCCTCGGGAATATCAAGAATAACAAAGTTCGTTAAGATAGTAACGTTTGCAACCACAACATGCACATCCTCACAAATACAGATGGGTATAGCAGTTGATTTATCAGCCATTTGCAAAGAAATTTCAGTAGGTGTCAACTTATTCAATTCAATTCTGCGATATAAAGAGAAAGACATAACACTAACACCGGCTCCAAGATCACATAAAGCAGTTTTAACATAGTTTCTTTTAATGGAGCACAGTATAGTTGGTACTCCTGGATCTCCTAGTTTCTTTGGTATTCCACCCTTAAAAGTATAATTAGCAAGCATGGTGGAATTTCAGCTTCCGGTATCTTTCTTGTATTATTAATAATATCTTTCATATACTTAGCATAAGGAGGCATTTTAAGCATATCAGTCAAACGCACGCGCAAGAAGATAGGTTTAATAATTTTAGGAAAGTGCTCAAAATCCTCATCATCCTTTTTCTTGGACGGTTTAGGAGGAAGGGACATGGGTTTCTGAACCCATGGTTCTCTTTCTTTACCATGTTTCCTAGCAACGAAGTCTCTCTTATCATAACGTTGATTCTTTGATTGTCGGTTATCAAGATCAACAACAGGTTCTATCTCTACATCATTATCATTACTAGGTTGAGCATCAACACGAACATCATTCAACATTATTACTAGGTTCATGTTCATTACCAGATTGTGTCTCAGCATCAGAAATAGAAATATCATTAGGATTCTCAGGTGTATCTATAATAGGTTCACTAGAAGCATCCAAAGTCCTATCAGCTTTGTTTTTCCTTTTAGTAGAAGGACTATGTGCATCAGTATTAATTCTTTGAGAATCTTTCTCATCTCTCTTAGGGTGGCCCTCATGATACAAAGGTTCCTGGGTCATTTTACCACCTCTAGTCATAACCCTAACAGCATTATATTTATTCTTACTATTCAACTTATTAAGCAAATCATCTTGTGCCTTAAGTACTTGTTCTACTTGAGTTGTAACCATGGAAGCATGTTTACTAACAAGCTTAAAATCATTAACGGTTCTACTCATATAGTCACCCAAGTGGTCAAGCATGTAAGCATTACGTTTCAATTGTCTACTAACATAAGCATTGAAATTTTCTTTTTTAACAATAAAATTATCAAACTCATCCAAGCATTGACTAGCAGACTTATTATGAGGAATATCATCTTCATCAAATCAATAAAGAGAATTTACCTCTACTACCTGTGTCGGGTTATCAAGACCATGTATTTCTTCAATAGGAGGTAAATTCTTAACATCTTCAACTTTAATACTTTTTCTTTCATAGATTTCTTTGCCTCTTGCATATCTTTAGGACTAAGAAATAGAATACCCCTTTTCTTTGGAGTTGGCTTAGGAGTTGGTTCCGGAAGTGTCCAATCATTATCATTACTCAATATATTATTCAATAGCAATTCAGCTTGCTCAACATTTCGTCCCCTGAAAACACAACCAGCACAACTATCAAGGTGGTCTCTGGAAACATCGGTTAGTCCATTATAAAAGATATCAAGCATTTCATTTTTCTTGAGTGGATGATCGGGTAAAGCATTAAGTAACTGGAGAAGCCTCCCCCAAGCTTGTGGGAGACTCTCTTCTTCAAATTGCACAAATTTAAATATTTCCTTTAAAGCAGCTTGTTTCTTATGAGCATTGAAATATTTTTCAAAGAAGTAATAAATCATATCCTGGAGACAACACACACAACCAGGAGCAAGAGAATTAAAACATAACTTAGCATCACCCATTAAAGAGAAAGGAAACAACTTAAGAATATAGTAATAGCGATTTTTTCCTCATGAGCAAATAGGGTGGCTATATCATTCAATTTTGTAAGATGTGCCACAACAGTTTCAGATTCATAACCATAGAAAGGATCAGATTCAACCAAAGTAATTAACTCAGGATCAACAAAGAATTCATAATCCTTATCAGTAACAAAGATAGGTGAAGTAGCAAACATAGGGTCATATTGCATTCTAGCATTCAAAGACTTTTCTTTCAGCTTAGCTAACAGTTTCTTAAGATCATCTGTGTCATTACAAGTAAGAAAGTCTCTAGCAATTTCCTCATCCATCATATAACCCTCAGGTACAACATGCAATTCATATCTAGGGGGAGAGTCATAATCTTCAGTTTCAATAATACCATCTGTCGTCGTGGGCGCACGGCAGATGCCATAGGATGGCTAAAGAGAGGAGTAGGCTCGAGGGCACTCGTGGGATCCAGAGGCGGGGTTGGCATGAGCGAGCGCGGGGCGCAAGACATACCCAGGTTTGGGGCTCTCCGGGGAGATAACACCCCTAGTCCTGTCGAGTGCGGTTGATATGCAATAGTACAAGGTTGCTCCTAGAGCTGTATGGAGGAAGAAGGAAGATTGGCCAAGGCTTAGGCTGCTCCTTCTCCGAGGGTGTGATCTACTGATCGGTGGCTAGTTCCTGTGTGCTTACTGCTTCCCTATCCTTGCTTGCTCACTTGCCCGTATACGTGAGGGCTCCTGTGGGGTTTTATAGGCCAACCCCCCAGGGGTACAATGGTAATGTTACAAGACTGTAGGGCCGGGTCGTCAGTGTCTGGGGACCCAGGCTAGGACCCGCCGGAGGCCTATGGTTCGCCGGGTTCCCCTAGGTGCGGGCCCCGCGTGCCTAGGGGAGCTGTGCGCCGTCTTGTCAATCGTCAGGGCATGGCCGAGTCGAGTCGGGTACAGTGGCGCTCCGTCAGGTCACCGCTTGCTGGCGTTAGTGGTGACGACGGGGGCACTGTTGCCACGCCGACCCTGGTCAGCGGGCAGGTGAGGGGCACTGTTGCCATGCTCCGGCTGACCAAAGGCATGGGCAGGGTACTGTTGCCTTAGTCTTCTGGTGGGTGAAGACTCTTCTCATCGTATGACCTGGATGGGACGGGAGTTGACCCGTGGCAGAGTTGAGGAACATGCCAGGGGCAAAGCTGGCTTGTCGGGGAAGCCTTGATTGTGTCGGGTTCGGCTGTTGTGCTAGTTGTCGAAGCCGAGTCGAGGTGCCTGGCCGGGTCGGAGAGTTCGGCCGGGTCGCGGGGCCTGGCCGTGTCGAGCGACCAGGCCAGGAGCGCGCCGGCTTGAGGGCGATGCCGACCCCGTTGCTTTTGAAAAGGGTCTGGGTTCCGTTGCCTGCCCAGGGTTCATCCCCCCGACAGTAGTCCCCAAAGCTGTGAAGGTCTGCCGTCTTCGGATGGGAGGGCCATCATAGTTTCCCCCTTTGAAAAGGCGAATCCTGCGAGCGCCGGGTCCGACAACACACAGAGTGTGCCAGTTTTTTGGAAACCGGATCATGGCATCCAGGCAGTGGCAGGAACCGAGGAGTCTATCGAATCTTGGCGCATTCCCTCGGGCTTTGCGCGGGCGCACGTGGTGCCTGGAAGTCGGAGGGTCCTGACAGGCCATGCGCATGACGGGACTGGGCGACGTGCTAGGGCCCATCGCCGCATGCCCTTGGCCCGCGCGCGCGGATTTATTGCGGCGTCCGGGGGTCGGTTGCTCTTCCCCGTGCAGTTATTGCATGCGTACGTGTGCACTTATTTGTGGGGTAGTGGGAAAGGCGAGCGCAAATGATCCCACTCCCCCACGTTCAAACCGAGGCTTATAAATTGGGGCGAGGGGGCGGTGACATCATTCTCGCTCGCGGTCCCCTGCCTTTTCGCCCTTGCTCTGCCTCTTGCGACCGCGGCGGTGCGACGCCTACTGCCTCGAGCAGAGCTCCACCGTCGTCCATCTCCTTCCTTTCTTTCTTCTCCGTTGATGGCGCTACCGTCAGGCTCCTGGATGGGCTTGACCGTCACCGCTGATGACATCTCCTACCTCCGCTCCTCCCGGCGCTTGCCGAGGGAAACGGAGGTCGCCGTGCGCCTGCCGCGGGGCGAGCAGAGGCCGTAGCCCCAGGGCACGAAGCGTGTGGTCTTCCTCCCGCACGTCGAGCGTGGGTTTGGGCTTCCGACGAGCGCCTTCTTCCGCATGTTCCCGGAGTTCTTTGGGCTCCAGCCCCACCATCTTGGCACCGGCGCCATCATCCAGCTGTCGGGCTTCGTCACCCTCTGTGAGGGGTACCTGGGGGTCGAGCCCATGATCGACCTCTGGGCACACTTCTTCTCCTTGAAGCAGCAGGGGCCGACCGCCGGCGAGTTCTCCGACTGCGGTGCGGCCGTCATCTTGAAGCGTCGGGCGCTGACTGCCCGAAGATTCCGCTGGAGGATTCTGCCAAGAAGTGGCAGAACTCCTTCTTCTACGTCCGCAACCTAGGCGCAGACCGCATCAATCTGCCTGCCTTTGCCATCGCGCCACCGCGTGCGAAGATGAACTGGGGTTACTACCCCAGGCACCCATCGCAGGAGATTCTCAATCTCTACGAGCGGGTGTCGGTGATGAAGGCGTGGGAGGGGCTCAGCAGCACCGACCTCAGCGCCGCCTTCATTACGTGTCGAGTCCTTCCGCTGCAGCAGCGCACCTGCCTCATCAGCGAGATGACCGGCCTTCAGGACCCCAACCGCCTGGGGTGACGCGCCTGGCAGCGGACCAGATCGCGCGCCGGGTCAACGACATTTCCAAGGCCAACTTGGGGGATGACTGGCAGTTCGGCAAACCGCAGTACAGCCACTCAAATTCGGCGCCCCTGGTGAGTCTTTGGTCTTCGTATTTTGCTGCTCCGCATCTTCTCATCCATCCCGATGCCACACGGGAGGTGCTTCTGAATGCCATCCGGCACCCCAGGCTCCGTTGCAGGTTGTGCGGGCGGCGTCGGAGGAGCCCGCGGCCCACGGTAGAGGGGAAGAAGAGGACAACGACGTTGGCGCAGGGCGACGAGCGGGTAAGTCTTGCTTTTCGCTTTCTTTTTCATGCTTTCTTGAATTGTTGGGCGTGACGCGGCGTGGACGATGTTAACACAGACCATTAACGCAGTGGCGTTGGGCGGAGGAGGCGGCGACGGGGGCGGAGCCGGGTTGTCGCGGGGGGCGGGCACCGAGCTGCCGCATGGGAAGGACAGCATCGCACCACGGCCTCGTGCTGCCAAGTGCGCGGTGGACCCGGACGGGAGCGTGAGGCCGGCCGCCAAGAGGAGGCATGGCGCGGCGCAGGAGAGGCCAGCGAGGGCCACCGTTCCGGTCTTGTCGGGGTAAGTTTTTCTTTTGCCTGCATCCGAGTAGCCGAGTCGGCCTTGCTTGTTATTCATTTCTTCTTGTCTTCAGGTCGCCGATCGCGTTGGCGAGGGCGACTGCCGACGACGCGGCTACCGAAGACGCCGCGTTCTGAAGGAGCCAATTCGGCCCCATCGACCAGGACGAGGAGGAGGAGCCGGCGGATCTGAACCTCGGCCTGGACCCGACTGACGTCGAGGGCCTGGCCTGGCGGGACAGGAACTGGGCCGAGGCGGAGCTGGAGGCAGCATCGGTCCGTGCCTGGACCGATGCAGCGACAATGTGGGCGCGAGCCGACGAGGAGCTGGCATGGCGCGAGATGCCGGAGGGCACGGTGGTGGCGGCGACGGTCTTCGAGATGTCGTCGGTGAGGGAGCACGGCCAAGGAGGCCAGGCTGCGGTGGTGGACCTCGACCTGGAGGTCGTGGAGGTGGAGGACAACACCCCGCCGCGGGTCGACGTTGTCGAGCAGGCGATGGTTGACAGAGGCGGCGGCGACACCGTCTTGGAGGAGGCGCCGCCGGTGGCGCCGCTGGGACACCGCAAGCGCCGCGGGTGGCGGCGCTGCAGGCCGCCCCGGCTGTCAAGCCAGTGGTGGTGTCACAGGACGTCCCGGCGGCTGGGTTGGTGGTGGCGCCGGAAAGGGCGTCACAGGAGGCGCCGGTCGCGACGGGAGCAGCCGGTGGGGAGCATGCCCTGGTGCCCCGACAAGGGAGGCATTGGGCTATCATGTTGCAGCCGGTATGGGGCGGGGGCACCGTGGTCTTCGGGCCCCAGACCAAGGATGAGGCGGCGATGGACGCCGTCAGCCGCCGTCTGCGCGGGCGGACGGACCGGATCGAGGCCTTCGCCGAGGCCGAGGTGGAGCAGACGCGGGATCTGGAGCGCGCCGTGCTAGTAAGTTTCCTTTGCAGCTTCTTCTTTGTGGGGGCGCACTAGTGCACCCACTGGGTGTAGCCCCTAAGGTTCGGGCCAACTATGTAGTAGTTGGGTCGAATCTTTAGAATGATGTCTTTGTTTTGATTGTTGCCTTCTTCAGCAACTCGACGCTTACCGGGTCAGCGCCTTCAACCGCCTCCTGGGCAAATACCGAGAGCTCAAGGAGCAGCTCGTCACCAAGGAGGAGGAGCTCCGCGTCGCCGCATGTATCTTCATGCTCTTTTCTAGTGGGGGCGCGCTAGCGCACCCACTGGGTGCAGCCCCCGAGATTCGGGCCAACTATGTAACAGTTGGGCCAAATCTTATGTCTTGCTCTTCTTTTCCCGGCAGACCCGGCTGCTCCAGGCCGTCTTGGGGCCGAGGTGTCGCAGGCGAGGGCGGAGGCGGCGGTGGCCCGGCGGTCGCTCGACGAGGCCAACCAGCTGCGAGAGCAGTTGGCGGGCCACAAGAGCCGCCTCGAGGCCGACGTGGAGCTCCTTAAGGCGGAGGCCGCCAAGGTGGTGGAGGTGCAGCGGGCCCTGGCCGAGGCAGAGCAGCAACACCGCAGGCTGGCTGGTGACAAGGGCCAACTTCAGGCCAAGGTGGAGCGGCTGAAGGGGAAGGTGACCGCGGCGGAGGGGGCCCATCAGGACGAGGCCCGTCGTCGCGAGGCATCCGAGAAGGCGGTTGAGGACAAGGACGCCGAGCTGAAGGCGGCCCTTGCCACGGTGGCCAACTTGGAGAAGGCGCTCTAGGAGCGCGACCGCACCATTGATCGGGAGCGGCGCGGTATGTTGCTCAAAGTGCAGCACCTGGAAGAATCCTTCTCCAGTAAGTGCTTTTCTTGAGTTTCGCCGGGTTGGGATCTGGCTTTTTATCCTTGATGTCCTTTTTCTGACTTGCTTTTTTTTTCTGATAGGGGACTTCCCGGAGACGCATAGGCTGGCGGAGGAGGCCGTCCGCTTCCAACGAGACCCACTGGGGGCTGTTGGCTCCAGGACCGACCCGCGGGTGGCGTGGACCTTCCCGGAAATCATGACCACCGCCGAGGCCCGCCTACGGATCCTGGGTGACCAGATGGGGCGGCTATCCCAGGCCAGCACGGCAATGACGACGGCCCTCTGGTCGGGCTCCGTTGCGCCGAGCAGCTTCACGCGGCTGGCACGCTGGCTAGAGATGAGGCCGGATCGGCTCCACGAGTGGCGCATCTCCACCGCTCGAGCCGGCGCCGAGATGGCACTCCGGTTCACACTGTCTTGGCACCCGGACCTGTAGCTGGACGCGCTGATGGGCCAGCGGGCCGGCTCGGAGCAGCAGCTGCAAGAGCAGGACGGCCGGATTGCTTCCCGGGCCAGCTACATCACCGAGTTCGCCTTCCATGATGAGTTCCACCTGGGGCAGGCAGAAGATGGCGGAGTCGTGTCCGGCAACGACTACGGCCTGCTTCTTCATGACCCGGAGGGCAGCTCTGAGGAGACAGGAGTCTACCATGACGGGGATGCCGAGGACGACACTGGTACTTCGCTGGACCCGGAGGCCGCCAGGGGAGAGCCGTTGACCTTGCGACCCGGCGCTGGAGATGCCTGAGATGACTTTGTAGAATTTGCTGCTAGGTGCAGGTCTACCCGCCCACTGGGGGTTTCTGGGTCTAACGAACTCTGGCCGTGGGCCCTTACGTATTTGTGTGATGTGTATATTTTGTGAATGTCTTTGTTCCTGCTTTTCGTTTTTTGAACCAATTTCTTGCACTTTTCCTTTCCCGAACCTCCCCCCCACAAGTCTGACAGCCGAGGCTCCGTTCTGTGACAAGGACTTCGGCTCTTTGAGAGGAGCACCCCGTACTTAGGTTTTCAAAACGTTGAGCGCGAGCGAAACACCCACTGGGACGGTTGGCAGCAACCGGCGGAGACGGTTGGCGAGCAGCCGGTCATGCGGCTATTTTTTAGAGTGACGGGCTGGGTTGATCGACCCGACGGCCTTTAACTTAGTGTTTGAAATGCGTAGGAGCTCTGGCCCGTTGTGCTTGCTAGCCGACAGCCGAAGCCGGATCTGTGGACTAGGGCGAAGTCAGGGGCCGCAGTGTCCTTAGTGCATCAGGAATCACCAAGGAAGGCGGCGGGTGGCGACTAAGCCGGCCAGCCCCCGAGCCCCCGGGTCGAGAGAGTCAGACCGGTGGCTGGGTTCAGGAGCATAGTGATGCATAAAAGTAGGGAACACAACAACTTGGTCGGCAAAAGGCAGCCCCGGAGCATCGTTCGGGGACCCCATAGTTTCATGCATTTACAAAAGGCAGCGATACATACATTCGTACGGCTAACTTGAAAACGGGCGGAGTAGTTCCGCATTCCACGGCCGGGTCGTTTCTTCACCGGCGGTGTCTATCTCGCGCTTGTTTTACTTGCGCGCGTCGATGAGGTAGTAGGCGTTGCGATCGCGCAAGGCCCATCTAACGATGAATGGGCCCTCCCATGGAGGGGATAGCTTGTGCTGGCCGGCTTGCTCTTCGACGAGTCGGAGGATGAGGTCGCCCTCGCGGAACACGAGGTGCTTGATCTTCTTGCTATGGTAGTGCCTCAGGCCTTGTTGGTAGATTGCCGACTGGCTGAGCGCCAGGAGGCGGGCTTCTTCGAGTAGGTCGACGTTGTCTTCACGAGCTTCTTTGGCTCCGGCTTCAGTGTACATCGCGACACGCGGAGAATCAAACTCGACATCGGTCGGGATGACGGCTTCGGCTCCATAGAAGAGGAAGAACGGTGTGAACCCGGTCGACCGGTTCGGCGTAGTTCTGATACTCCAGAGGACGACTGGCAACTCGTCAAGCCAGCTGCCGGGTGAACGGATGAGCGGCTCGACGAGCCGCAGCTTGATGCCGGATAGGATGAGGCCATTGGCCTGCTCGACCTGCCCGTTGGCCTGCGGGTGTGCAATGGAGGCCAGGTCGAGGCGGGTGCCAGAGACGGAGCAGTATTGCGCGAGCGCGCCCTTGGCGAAGTTGGTGTCATTGTCCGTGATGATGCTGTTTGGCATGCCATAGTGCACGACGATGTCTTTGATGATACGGACGACTATTTGCCCGTCTAGTTTCTTGATTGGCCGTGCTTCGATCCACTTGGTGAACTTGTCCACTGCCACCAGCAAATCCGTCATGCCGCCTCGGGCGGTTTTGAAGGGTCCCATCATGTCGAGTCCCCAGACCGTGAAAGGCCCGTCGATTGGGATGGTGTGGAGTGTTGACGCCGGCTGGTGGCTGCGCTTGCTGAAGCGTTGGCACCCCTCGCATTTGAGGACGAGCGATTCGGCATCTTGGAGGTCGTAGGCCAGTAGAAACTATGGCGGAAAGCCTTGGCCACCAGGGATCGCGATGCTGCGTGGTGCCCGCATTCGCCCTGGTGTATGCCGAGAAGGATGTCGATGCCTTGGTCCTGCTCGACACAGCACTGGAACACGCCGGTGGAGCTGCGCTTGACGAGCTTGTTGTTGATGATGTTGTAGGAGGACGCCCGGCGTTGCACCTGTCGGGCCTCGATCTCTTCCATGGGGAGAACCCCGTTCTCCAGGAACTCTGAGATGGGCAGAGCCCAAGACGGAGCCATCACCACGGCGAAGACATCCACCAGGGTGGGTTCCGGGTTGGCAACCCCCGAGCCGGGTTGAGCAGCCCCCGGGTTGGGGATGGCAACGGCCGAGTCGAGGGCAATGGTGGCCGGGTCGGTGGCTTCGGTCTCCGGGCTGAGTTCGGCAGTCCCTGGACCGGGTTTGGCAGTCCCCGAGCCGGGTTGAGGTGTGGCCGGGTCGTCTGGGACGTGGATGGACTCGGAGTCCGGAGATGGCTTGACGGATGGCTTGTGCAGGTTCTCGAGGGAGACGCCGGGCGGGATGGATTGCCAGGACAAGGCGATTTTGGTGAGTGTGTCGGCCGCCTCGTTCTCCACGCGTAGGATGTGGAGGAACTAGGAGCCCTCGAAGGATCTGGACAACTTTTGGACGAGGAAGCGGTAGCTTGCCATGTTGGAGTCGCGGGCGTCCCACTCGCCGGAGCACTGTTATACCACCAGATCCGAATCGCCATAGCACAGGATGCGCCGGATGCCAAGTTCCTTGGCAAGCCGGAGGCCGTGCACAAGGGCTTCGTACTCGGCGACGTTGTTGGAGGCGGCGAAGTGGATCTGGAGTGCGTAGCGGAGTGGGTCGCCCTTTGGGGACAATAGCACGATGAAGGCCCCTAGGCCAAGTCGCATCTTATAGCCGTCGAAGTGCATGCGCCAGTGCGTCGAGTCCGGAGGCGGTGGCAGGTACTGGGTCTCGGTCCAGTCGACGAGGAAGTCGGCCAGGGCCTGAGACTTGATCGTGGTACGGGGCTCGTAGAGAATGGTGTGGCCGGCTAGCTCGAGCGCCCACTTGGCGACCCGGCCAGAGGCATCCCGGCACCCGATGATCTTGCCGAGGGGGGCCGTGCTGACCATGGTGATGACATGCTCTTGGAAGTACTACTTCAGCTTCTTGGCGGTGAAGTACATGCTGTAACACATCTTCTGGTAGTGCGGGTAGTTCTGCTTGGAGGCGGAGAGCACCTCGCTCAGGTAGTAGACCGGACGCTGGACGGCTTGAACCTTGTCCTTCTCTGGTCGCTCGACCACCAGCCCCGTGCTGACCGACCATGAGGTCGCGGCTATGTAGAGCAACAACAGCTCCTTGTCGGCCGGCGCAGCCAGGACTGGTGCAGTGGAGAGCATGCGCTTGAGGTCTCAGAAGGCTTCGTCCGCCTGGTCGTTCCATTCGAACAACATCATCTTCTTCATCAGCTGGCACAGGGGTAGGGCCCTCTCGCCCAACCGGCTGAGAAACCGGCTGACCGAGGCCAAGCATCCGGTGAATTTCTGGACATCGCGCAGCCGAGCCGGTTTGCGCATGCGCTCGATGGCCTTGGTCTTCTCTGGGTTCGCCTCAATGCCGCGCTCCGAGACGAAGAAGCCGAGTAGCTTTCCGGTAGGGATGCCGAAAACGCATTTCTCCGGGTTGAGCTTGACCTTGTATTTGCGGAGGTTGGCGAATGTTTCCTTCAGGTCGTCTAGGAGCATGAGGTGATGCTTGGTCTTTACCACGATGTCGTCCACGTAGACGTGGATTTTGCGGCCAAGTTGCGGCAGCAAGCATTTCTGCATGCAGCGCTGGAAGGTGGCACCGGCGTTCTACAAGCCGAACGACATGGTGATGTAGCAATACGCCCCATAGGGCGTGATGAAGGATGTCTTCAGGGCATCAGTCGGGTCCAGCTTGATCTGGTGGTAGCCGGAGTAAGCGTCCAGGAAGGACAAGAGCTCGCACTCGGCAGCCGAGTCGATGACTTGGTCGATCCGCGGGAGGGCGAACGGATCCTTGGGACAGGCCTTGTTAAGGCTGGTGTAGTCGATGCACATGCGCCAGGTCTTGTTCTTCTTCAGGACGAGGACTGGGTTGGCTAGCCACTCAGGGTGGAATGCTTCCATGATGAAGCCGGCCGCCAAAAGCTTGGCGACCTCTTCACCGATGGTTCTTCTCTTCTCTTCGGAGAAACGTCACAGGGGTTGACGGACAGGCTTAGCATCTTTGCGGACATGGAGTTTGTGCTCGGCGTACCTCCTCGGGATACCCGGCATGTCCTTGAGGGTCCATGCAAAAATATCCCGATTCTCATGAAGGAAGTCGACAAGCTCGCCTTCCTACTTGCTATCGAGGCGCGTGCCCACGACGACGTACTTGGTGCAGCTGGGGTCTTCCAGGTTCAGCTTCACTTTCTTGGTCTCCTTGGAGGGCTTTAAGGCGGCCTCGTCAGCCGGCTCTTCGGTCGGGATCAGCACGGTCGAGGCTTCCCCCGCCATGGCAATTATTCGGTCGAGCTGGCGCCGCTCCTTCGCAATGACTAGTGACTTGGCTAGCTTGGCGACTGCTATGTCTTGAGCTTGCGTTGGTTTTCCTTGAAGAGGAAAGGGTGATGCAGCAATAGTAGCATAAGTATTTCCCTCGGTTTTTGAGAACCAAGGTATCAATCCAGTAGGAGGCTCCTCAACAAGTCCCACGAACCTACACAAACAAACAAAGAACACGCAACCAACGCAATAAAGGGGTTGTGAATCCCTTCACGGCCACTTGGGAAAGTGATATCTAATAGAGATAATAAGATAAGATAAATATATTTTTGGTATTTTGTAATATAGATGGAGAAAATAAAATATGGAAATAAAAGTAAATTGGAAGCAAATATGATAAGAGATAGACCCAGGGGCCATAGGTTTCACTAGTGGCTTCTCTCAAGATAGCATAAGTATTACAGTGGGTGAACAAATTACTGTCGAGCAATTGATAGAAAAGAGAATAATTATAATATTATCTAGGCATCATTATGTATATAGGCATCAGGTCCGCAACAAGTAGACCGACTCCTGCCTGCATCTACTACTATTACTCCACACATCGACCGCTATCCAGCATGCATCTAGAGTATTAAGTTCATAAGAACAGAGTAACCCATTAAGCAAGATGACATGATGTAGAGGGATAAACTCAAGCAATATGGTATAAACCCCATCTTTTTATCCTCGATGGCAACAATACAATGCGTGTCTTGCAACCCTTTCTGTCACTGGGTAAGAACACCGCAAGATTGAACCCAAAGCTAGGCACTTATCCCATGGCAAGAAAGATCAATCTAGTAGGCCAAACCAAACCGATAGTTCGAAGAGACTTGCAAAGATAACTCAATCATATAAAAGAATTCAGAGAAGATTCAGTTATTATCCATAGATAAACTTGATCATAAACCCACAATTCATCGGATCTCGACAAACACACCGCAAAAAGAGATTACATCGAATAGATCTCCACGAGGGGGAGAACATGGCATTGAGATCCAAAAAGAGAGAAGAAGTCATCTAGCTAATAACTATGGACCCGAAGGTCTGTGGTAAACTACTCACAACTCATCGGAAGGGCTATGGTGTTGATCTAAAAGCCCTCCATGGTGGAATCCCCCTCCGGCAAAACGCCGACGACGGCTCCAAGATGGGATCTCAAGGATACAGAAGGTTACGGTGGCAGAAATATTTCTTTGGCTGCTCCCTAGATGTTTTCGGGGTATGTAGGCTTATATAGGAGGAAGAAGTACGTCGGTGGCCGCTCGAGGGGCCCACGAGATAGGGGAGCGCGCCCTATAGGGGGGGCCTACCCTCTCGTGGACGCCTCGGCTGCTTCTTGACTTGCACTCCAAGTCCTCTGGATCACGTTCGTTCCAAAAATCACGCTTCCGAAGGTTTCATTCCGTTTGGACTCTGTTTGATATTCCTTTCCTTCGAAATACTGAAATAGGCAAAAAAACAGCAATACGGGCTGGGCCTCCGGTTAGTAGGTTAGTCCCAAAAATGATAATAATGTGTAAAATAAAGCCCATAAACATCCAAAACAGGTAATATAATAGCTTGGAACAATAAAAAATTATAGATACGTTGGAGACGTATCAAGCATCCCCAAGCTTAATTCCTGCTCGTCCTCGAGTAGATAAATGATAAAAACAGAATTTTTGATGTGGAATGCTACCTAGCATAATTCTCAATGTAATTTTCTTTAATGTAGCATGAATGTTCATATCCAAATGACTCAAGATAAAAGCTTATAAAACATAAAAATAATAATGCTTCAAAGCATACTAACAAATAATCATGTCCTATCAAAATAACATAGGCAAAGAAAGCTTATCCCTACAAAAGCATATAGTTAGGCCATGCTTCATTTTCATTACACAAAATACTCCCATCATGCACAACCCCGATGACGAGCCGAGCAATTGGTTCATACTTTTTAACACGCTTCAGCTTTTCAACTCTTACGCAATACATGAGCACAAGCCATGGACATAGCACTATGGTGGTCTAATATGGTGGTTGTGAGGACAAAAAGTGGGAGAAGGTAGTCTCACATCAACTAGGCGTATCAACGGGCTATGGAGATGCCCATCAATAGATATTAATGTGAGTGAGTAGGGATTGCCATGCAACGGATGCACTAGAGCTATAAATATATGAAAGCTCAACAAAAGAAACTAAGTGGGTGTGCATCCAACTTGCTTGCTCACGAAGACCTAGGGCATTTTGAGGAAGCCCATCATTGGAATATACAAGCCAAGTTCTATAATGAAAAATTCCCACTAGTATATGAAAGTGACAACATATGAGACTCTCTATCATGAAGATCATGGTGCTATTTTTGAAGCACAAGTGTGGAAAAAGAGATAGTAGCAATTGTCCCTTCTCTCTTTTTCTCTCATTTTTTTCTTTTTTTCTTTTTCTTTTTTTTTTCTTTTCTCTCTTTTTTTTCTTTTTTTTTCTTTCTCTTTTTTTCTTTTTTTTCTTTTGTGGGCTTCTTTGGCCTCTTTAACTTTAATAATTTCCAAAGTCTCATCCCAACTTGTGGGGGATAGTCTTCATCATCCTTTCCTCACTGGGACAATGCTCTAATAATGAAGATCATCACACTTTTATGGATTTACAACTCAATAATTACAACTCAAAGCTAGAACAAAATATGACTCTATATGAATGCCTCCGGCGGTGTACCGGGATATGCAATGAATCAAGAGTGACATGTATGAAAATTATGAAGGTGGCCTAGCCACAAATACGAAGTCAACTACATGATCATGTAAAGAGCAATATGACAATGATGAAACGTGTCATAATAAATGGAACGATGGAAAGTTGCATGGCAATATATATCAGAATGGCTATGGAAATGCCATAATAGGTAGGTATGGTGGCTGTTTTGAGGAAGGTAAATAATGGGTTTATGCTACCGGCGAAAATTGCGCGGTAAAATAGAGGCTAGCTAAGTGGAAGGATGAGTGTGCGTATATCCATGGACTCACATTAGTCATAAAGAACTCATATACTTATTGCAAAAGTCTACTTACCCCTCGAAGCAAAGTACTACTACGCATGCCCCAAGAGGGATAGATTGGTAGGAAAAATTCCATCGCTCATCCCCGACTGCCACTCATAAGGAAGACACTCAAAAGAGCACCTCATGCAACAAATTTGTCACACAACTTTTACCATACGTGCATGCTACGGGACTTGCCAAGTTCAACAAAAGTATTTCTCAATTTCATAATTATCCACTAGCATGACCCTAACATTACTACCTTTCTATCTCAAAACAATTATCAAGCATCAAATTGATCCTAGCATCCAATTCACTTTCTATGATAGTTTTTATTATACCCAACTTGGATGCTCATCATTCTAGGACCAAATTCATAACCAAAGCAAATACCATGCTGTTATAAGAGACTCTGAAAATAATAAAAGTGAAGCATGAGAGACTAGCAATTTCTTCAAAATTAATCCACCGCCATGCTCTAAAAGATATAAGTGAAGTACTAGAGCAAAAACTATCAAGCTCAAAAGATATAAGTGAAGCACATAGAGTATTCTAGCAAATTCTAATCAAATAGGCTTCTCCCAAAAGGTGTGTATAGCAAGGATGATTGTGGTAAACTAAAAAGCAAAGACTAATATAATACACGACGCTCCAATCAAAACACATATCATGTGGCGAATAAAAATATAGCTCCAAGTAAAGTTACCAATGAACGAAGACGACAGAGGGGATGCCTTCCCGGGGCATCCCCAAGCTTAGGCTTTTGTCCATACTTGAATATCTTGGGGTGCCTTGGGCATCCCCAAGCATAGGCTTTTGCCACCCTTTATTCCATAGTCCATAAAAGCTTTACCCAAAACTTGAAAACTTCACAACACAAAACTCAACAGAAAATCTTATAAGCTCCGTTAGTGAAAGAAAACAAAACCACCACATAAGGTACTGTAATGAACTCATTCTTTATTTATTTTGGTGTTAAACCTACTGTATTCCAAGTGCTCTATGGTTCATACCCTTACATACTAGCCATAGATGCATCGAAATAAGCAAACAACACACGAAAAACAGAACAGTCTGTAGCAATCTGTAAGTAACGCAAACTTCTGGAACCTTAAAAATCCTACCAAAATAGGACGTACTAAAAAATTTGTTTATCGATCAGAAGCAAAAATAATCAATGCAAAATCTCGTTCCTGTGATTTATTGAATTTTTTCTCGTGAGCATAAAGTTTCTGTTTTTCAGCAGAATCAAATCAACTATCATCATAGGTTATCCTATAGGTTCTACTTGGCACAAACACTAATTAAAAGATAAAAACATATATAAACAGAAAGTAGAAACAAAATTTAACACTAAACAGGAACAAAAACAAAGAACATAAAGAAAATTGGGTTGCCTCCCAACTAGCGCTATCGTTTAACGCCCCTAGCTAGGCATAAAAGCGAAGATATATCTAAGTAGTGCCATCTTTGGCACTTGGCTCATCAATAGAGAACTTGTGAACTTTAGGGGTTTCTCCCTTTTTAGTGATGATAAAACCTTTAGGTAAAAATTCAAGAATTTCGTTTATAGCGGGAGGTTCCTTAACAATAGAGAGACAGTTGGGGTGATCACTTATGGAATTGAGATCCGCGTCCCCCTTATTAGAAGATTCACCCTTATTTCTAGGATCATAAATAAACTTGCCGGTTTTGGTAGGGTTTTTTGCAGTGTTTTTCATAGAGGAAAACGCGGAACCTAAGTTAGTAATGATATCCTCAAGTTTACCAATTCTTGCAGAATTTAGATCTAATTTTTCATTAACTATAGGTTCTTTCTCTTTAAGATTTTTCAAAGTAACTCCAACCCTACATCCGTATTGGATAATTTTATTATGAATCTTTTTATCCAAATTTTCAGTTAACTCAATAGTGGCAATTTTATTTTCAATGATCTCGAGCCGTTGCATAACATGTTCCAAAGTTACAATAGTTCCATTAACCAAAAGAGGTGGAGAGCCAAACAAATCTAACATAGCATTATAGGCTTCAAATGTGTGTCTATTCAAGAAATCCCCTCCGGCAACGGTATCAAGAACGCATCTATTCCAAGGAGTAATGCCTACATAAAAATTGCGAAGAAGAACGGAAGTAGAAAGCTTCCTAGTGGATATATTTTGAGCAATGCAAATTCTATGCCAAGCATTTTTAAAATTTTCTCCCTCCCTTTGATTAAAATTGAGAATTTCATGTTCGGGAGTAATAACAAGGATAGGAGGACTAGCCATAACGACAAGGTAAACGTTCTAACACGCAAGCAAACGGAAAAAGGCAACGAAAGAGAGGAGGAAGATTGGGAAAGAGAGGGCAAATAAAACGGCAATGGTGAAGTGGGGGAGAGGAAAACGAGAGGCAAATGGCAAATAAAGTAAATGCGAGGGAGATGAGTTTGTGATGGGTACTAGGTATGTCTTGACTTGAGCGAAGAACTCCCCGACAATGGCGCCAGAAATCCTTCTTGCTACGTCTTGAGCTTGCGTTGGTTTTCCTTGAAGAGGAAAGGGTGATGCAGCAATAGTAGCATAAGTATTTCCCTTAGTTTTTGAGAACCAAGGTATCAATCCAGTAGGAGGCTCCTCAACAAGTCCCACGAACCTATACAAACAAACAAAGAACTCACAACCAACGCAATAAAGGGGTTGTCAATCCCTTCACGGCCATTTGCGAAAGTGAGATCTAATAGAGATAATAAGATAAGATAAATATTTTTTTGGTATTTTATAATATAGATGTAGAAAATAAAAGATGCAAATAAAAGTAAATTGGAAGCAAATATGATAAGAGATAGACCCGGGGGCATAGGTTTCACTAGTGGCTTCTCTCAAGATAGCATAAGTATTATGGTGGGTGAACAAATTACTGTCGAGCAATTGATAGAAAAGCGAATAAGTATAACATTATCTAGGCATGATCATGTATATGGGCATCACGTCCGCAACAAGTCGACCGACTCCTGCCTGCATCTACTACTATTACTCCATACATCGACCCCTGTCCAGCATGCATCTAGAGTATTAAGTTCATAAGAACAGAGTAACGCATTAAGCAAGATGACATGATGTAGAGGGATAAACTCAAGCAATATGATATAAACCCCATCTTTTTATCCTCGATGGCAACAATACAATACGTGTCTTGCAACCCTTTCTGTCACTGGGTAAGAACACCGCAAGATTGAACCCAAAGCTAAGCACTTCTCCCACGAGAAGAAAGATCAATCTAGTAGGCCAAACCAAACCGATAATTCGAAGAGACTTGCAAAGATAACTCAATCATATAAAAGAATTCAGAGAAGATTCAATTAATATCCATAGATAAACTTGATCATAAACCCACAATTCATCAGATCTCGACAAACACACCGCAAAAAGAGATTACATCGAATAGATCTCCACAAGAGGGAGAACATGGTATTGAGAACCAAAAAGAGAGAAGAAGCCATCTAGCTAATAACTATGGACCCGAAGGTCTGTGGTAAACTACTCACAACTCATCGGAAGGGCTATGGTGTTGATGTAAAAGCCCTCCGTGGTGGAATCCCCCTCCGGCAAAACGCCGGCGACGGCTCCAAGATGGGATCTTGAGGATACAGAAGGTTACGGTGGCGGAAATATTTCTTTGGGTGCTCCCTGGATGTTTTCGGGCTATGTAGGCTTATATAGGAGGAAGAAGTACGTCGGTGGCCGCCCGAGGGGCCCACGAGATAGGGGAGCGCGCCCTATAGGGGGGGCGCCCTACCCTCTCGTGGCCGCCTCGGCTGCTTCTTGACTTGCACTCCAAGTCCTCTGGATCACGTTCGTTCCAAAAATCACGCTTCCAAAGGTTTCATTCCGTTTGGACTCCGTTTGATATTCCTTTCCTTCGAAATACTGAAATAGGCAAAAAAAACAGCAATACGGGCTGGGCCTCCGGTTAGTAGGTTAGTCCCAAAAATGATAATAATGTGTAAAATAAAGCCCATAAATATCCAAAACAGGCAATATAATAGCATGGAACAATCAAAAATTATAGATACGTTGGAGACGTATCAGCGTCGTCTTGGGCGCACTCCAGGGACTTGCAGTAGTCACCGGTGACGGTGATGAGGCCCTTGGGACCCGGCATCTTCATCTTCAGATATGCGTAGTGGGGGACCGCCTTGAATTTGGCGAGCGCGGGTCGGCCCAGCAACGCGTGGTACGCACTGGACAGGTCCACCACCTCGAACCATATCGGCTCGCGCGTGAAATGGTTGATGTTGCCGAACAGGACGTCGAGCCGGACACGGCCAATGGGAGAGTAGGAGAGGCCGGGAACGATGCCGTGGAAGATCGTCCAGGTCGGCTCCAGGTCCTTGGCCTCGAGGCCGAGCTTGGTCATCGTGTCGCGGTAGAGGATGTTGATGCTGTTGCCGCTGTCGATGAGGACCCTGGAAAACTTGCACATGCGTCGCGTGATGATGGTGGGGTTGAGGACGAGAGCATAGCCACCTGGATTCGGCATGATGGCTAGGTGGTCCTCCGGGGTCCAGGTGATCGGGCGATCCGACCAGTGCATGTATTCTGGCTTCGCCGGGATGATGGTGTTCACCTCCTGTCAAAGGAGGCGCTCGATGTGCTTGTTGTCACCAATGCTGGTGAAGACGACGTAGGCCATGTTCTGGTCCGGTTAGGCGTCGTCGTGCATCGCGCCGCCGGCCGGGGGCGGTGGTGGAGGCGGAGGTGGCTGTCCCGTGCCCGGAGCCAGAGCCGGAGGAGGCGGGACGTCGCCCCTCATGATGCGCTTGGTGATGCCGCACTGCTGAAGCGTGTGCGTGGACGGTCTTGCACCGCTGTGGTGCTTGCAGGGGGCGTCGAGCATCTCTTCGAAGCTCATGGTGGGTTGCCACGCCGTCTTGCTGGTCTGCCGATGCTTGGCTACCGGGTCCATCGCGGGCTCGGCGTCCACGACGAGTCGGTTGTCGTAGCACTGAGCCGCCTAGGCGGCCTTGCGCTTGTTGTTCTGCTAGTGTTGCTGCTAGTTGCTCTCGCCGGCCGGCTTCGGACGGGGAAACGGCTTTGCCTTTCCGGCTTCCCAGTGCCACCTGGATCTTCATGGCGGAGTCGGTATTGGTGTACTTGTCCGCCGTTACCATGAGCGTGGCCATGCTGGCCGGCTAGGAGCGCAAGAGCTTGTGCTTGAGGAGGGTGCCGTCTCGGCACCCGTTGACGAAGTGATGGATCGCCTGAACCTCGTGGACACCCTCGTAGCTGCTCTGGAGCTCGGTCCAGCGTGCGAGGTATTCACGGCCGGTCTCCGTCGGCCCCTGCACGCACATGGCGAGCTGGCTGGGGAGGCCGGGTCACTTGTAGGTCCCCGTGAAGTTGCCAACGAAGGCCTGCTCGAAGTCGATCCACGTGTTGACGCTGCCCATTGGCAGACTATTCAACCAGGTACGAGCCGACCCTTGGAGCATGAGTGACGCATAGTGCACGGTGAGTCGGCGGTTGGCGCCGGTGATGCCGATGGTGGTGGTGTAGTCGGTGAGCCAGTCCTCCGGCTTCACAGTTCCGTTGTACTTTGGGGTGTCACGGGAGAGCATGAACCCTTTTGTAAAGGGCTCCTCCCGGATACGTGGGCCAAAACACGCCGGCCGAATGGTGCCACCTTCCTCCACCTCCAGGGAGTGACCGAGCTGGTCGAGGCGGTGGCAAGCGTCGGCGTCGTCGATGGCGCGTGCGCCAAGTCGACTGGCGACCGGGCCACGGGGGGCCGGGTCGGTTGGAGACGAACATCTGCCAGGCTGGCCGGGTCCGCGTCGGTTTTTCAGGACGGGCTCGTCGTCTAAGCCGCCGGCGGCCGTTGGAGCCGGGTCGCGCCGAGTTCGGGTTCGGTTGGAGTGCGCCTCGCCGGGTGGCGAGGATGCCATGTGCTGATGATCGTCGGGTCCGACAATGCGGGCAGAGCCAGATCCTATCGGCTTGGCGAGCTGGTTGAGGCGGTCTTGCTATGCGTTGGCCGCGTTCAGGAGGTCGCGCATCCGCTCGATGCGCTCCTTCAGCTCCTCGCCTGTGAGCTGATCCAGGCCGGCCGCAGCCGCCTAGGCAGCGCGCATGTTCTTCACTGGCGTCTCGTAGACGGTTAGGATGGTGCCGAGGGCACAGACGATCGCTCCACCCTGGGCTCGCACGTCGGTGACCCGGCTCGGCTCAGTCTCGGTAGGCGTGAAGCCGTAGGAAGTGTTGCGCTCCAGCTGAGTGGAATCCAGGCGACGCTGCATGGCGGCGAGCGTCTCGATCAGGTCCAGCATCTGCTGGCGCCTTTCCTCGAGCTGGGCTTGGGCCCCGGCGACGTTGGAGGCGTCGATGTCGGTGCCGATGAGGAGGCGGAGGCTCTGCATCGCGGCGTGCAATGGGTTGGACGAGGCAGCATGCTCCGTTGCGGCCTTGGCTTCAGCAGCCTTCCTCGTCTTGCTCGACAAAGAGGAGGCGTCGGTGCCGATGATGAAAACCTCCACGTGGATGTCCATTGCCCCAGCGGGAATGCCACCGCCGAGGGACAGGGGAGAGTCGGAGTAGCTGAGTACCTTGCCGGGGTACTCATCGGCCGCGGGCGCATCAGAGATGCACAGTGCGGCGAAGGAGGCGGCGAGCGCGTCAATGATGTTGTCCGCCAGCATGACGGGCTCGCCGGAGTTGGAGAGGGGCCCCGTCTGAAGCATGCTCCCGGCCAGCTCCTCGAGCTGCCCCACGGTGGGCTCCAACTGTCATGGTGGGTGCACGGCAGATGCCATGGGATGGCTAAAGAGAGGAGGAGGCTCAAGGGCACTAATGGGCTCCAGAGGCGGGGTTGGCATGAGCGAGCGCGGGGCGCAAGACATACCCAGGTTCGGGGCTCTCTGGGGAGATAAAACCCCTAGTCCTGCTGAGTGTGGTTGATGTGCAATAGTACAAGGTTGCTCCTAGAGCTGTATGGAGGAAGACTGATCGGTGGCTAGTTCCTGTGTGCTTACTGCTTCCCTATCCTTGCTTGCTCACTTGCCCGTATACGTGAGGGATCCTGGGGTGTTTTATAGGCCAACCCCCCAGGGGTACAATGGTAATGTTACAAGACTGTAGGGCCGGGTCATCAGCGTCTGGGGACCCAGGCTGGGACCCGCCGGGGCCTGTGGTTTGCCGGGTTCCCCTAGGTGCGGGCCCCGCGTGCCTAGGGGAACTGTGCGCCGTCTTGTTAATCGTCAGGGAGTGGCCGAGTCGAGTCGGGTACAGTGGCGCTCCATCAGGTCGCCGCTTGCTGGCGTCAGTGGTGACGACAGGGGCACTATTGCCACGCCGTCCCTGGTTAGCGGGCAGGTGAGGGGCATTGTTGCCATGCTCCGGCTGACCAGAGGCATGGGCAGGGTACTGTTGCCTTAGTCATCTAGTGGGTGAAGACTCGTCCCATCGTACGGCCTGGATGGGACGGGAGCTGACCCGTGGCTGGGTTGAGGAACACGCCAGGGGTGGAGCTGGCTTGTCGGGGAAGCCTTGGTCGTGCCGGGTTCGGCTGTCTTGTGCTGGTTGTCGAGGCCGAGTCGAGGTGCCTGGCCGGGTCAGAGAGTTCGGCCGGGTCGCGGGGCCTGGCTAGGTCGAGAAACCCGGCCAGGCACGCGCCGGCTTGAGGGGCGATGCTGGCCCTGTTGTTTTTGAAAAGGATCCGGGTTCCGCTGCCTGCCCGGGGTTCATCCCCCCCCCCCCGATACCATCAGTTTCAGTAATTTCATTCTCTTTGACCCTAGCAAGTTGTTCATCAAGAAATTCACCTAGTGGCAATGTATTATCAAGCAGAGAAATAGTTTCATCATAAGCATCATGCATAGCAGAAGTGACATCATCAATAACATGCGACATATCGGAATCAGTAGTAGGTGTAGGTGCCACAAGTTTACTCAAAACAGAAGGAGAATCAAGTGCAGAGCTAGATGGTAGTTCCTTATCTCCCCTCGTAGTTGAGGGAATTTTTTTGGTTCTTTGATCTTTCAAATTCCTCATAGTGATCAACAGATATAAATCCCAAGTGAGGGAATAGAGCTATGCTCCCTGGCAAAGGCGCCAAAAAAGGTCTTGATAACCCACAAGTATAGGGGATCGCAACAGTTTTTGAGGGTAGAGTATTCAACCCAAATTTATTGATTCGACACAAGGGGAGCCAAAGAATATTCTCAAGTATTGGCAGCTGAGTTGTCAATTCAACCACACCTGAAAAACTTAATATCTGCAGCTAAATAGTTAGTAGCAAAGTAGTATGGAAGTAACAGTAATAGTGGCAAAAGTAATAGTAGCAGTTTTGTAGCAATCATAACAGTAGCAACGGAAAAGTAACAAAGCAAAGATCAATATGATATGAGCTCGTAGGCAATGGATCAATGATGGATAATTATGTCGGATGGCATTCATCATGCCACAGTTATAACATAGGGTGACACAGAACTAGCTCCAATTCATCAATATAATAGGCATGTATTCCAAATATAGTCATACGTGCTTATGGAAAAGAACTTGCATGACATCTTTTGTCCTACCCTCCCGTGGCAGCGGGGTCCTATTGGAAACTAAGGGATATTAAGGCCTCCTTTTAATAGAGTACCGGACCAAAGCATTAGCACTTAGTGAATACATGAACTCCTCAAACTACGGTCATCATCGGGAAGTGTCCCGACTATTGTCACTCCGGGGTTGCCGGATCATAACACATAGTAGGTGACTATAACTTGCAAGATAGGATCAATAACACAAATATATTCATGAAAACATAATAGGTTCAGATCTGAAATCATGGCACTCGGGTCCTAGTGACAAGCATTAAGCATAGCAAAGTCACAGCAACATCAATCTTAGAACATAGTGGATACTAGGGATCAAACCCTAACAAAACTAACTCGATTACATGGTAGATCTCATCCAACCCATCACCGTCCAGTAAGCCTATGATGGGATTACTCACGCATGGCGGTGAGCATCATGAAATTGGTGATGAAGGATGGTTGATGATGACGATGGCGACGATTTCCCCTCTCCGGAGCCCAAAACGGACTCCAGATCTGCCCTCCCGAGGAAGAACGGGAGGTAGCGGCGGCTCTGTGTTGTAAAACGCGATGAATCATTCTCTCTGATTTTTTTCTCCCCGAACTATATGGAGTTGGAGTTGAGGTCGGTGGAGGTTCGTGGGACCCACAAGACGAGAGGGCACCCTAGGGGGCGCGCCCTCCACCCTTGTGGACAGGTGGTGGGTCCCCTCTGGTTGATTTTTTTGCCAATATTTTTTATTTATTCCAAAAATAATCTCCGTGAAGTTTCAGGTCATTCCAAGAACTTCTATTTCTGCACAAAAATAACAACATGGCAATTCCGCTGAAAACAGCGTCAGTCCGGGTTAGTTCCATTCAAATCATGCAAATTAGAGTCCAAAACAAGGGCGAAAGAGTTTGGAAAAGTAGATACAATGGAGACGTATCACTGGACAGCTCGACCGAGCTGTCCAGGCGCAGTTTGCCACCCAACGCAGTCCTGCATCCATCAGCGGGCCGGTCCATACATCTGCTTTTCGTAAACTAGAACCAAACAAAAGGGACTTCGCAGGAATCCGTACATCCACACGACGAACCAAAAATGGCGGAAGGCCTAGCTAAAATGGCGAAAGCTAGATGGCTCTCTTTTCTTCTTTCTTTTTTCCAAATACATCCACACTAGCATGGACATACATACATATACGCTGATTTGGAATCATAATCTGCAATTGTATACGCACATGTTTGGCTGGCGGAGACACTACTGCCGTGCTAGCGATTTGGCGGAACATTGTTGTTTGATGCGAATTTGAGGTATAGGGTTGAAGTACACCGGTTCATATCAATTTTTCAACAAATATCGTGTGTGTTTGCGGGTCCATGTTGGAAATTCCCTAACCGCTGAGAGTGATGCAGTGAGGTACATAGTCAAATTAATTGAGGGCCAATATATGAAACAAGTTTTTTTTGAAAATAGCCAGCTCTTGCTGGTTTTCATTGGTTTAGCAGAGGGAGAGGGTACAAACGATGATCAAGTGATCAATGTTACAGAGATGCATGTAGCCAAAACGTAGGGCTGGCTACCCTACCCGACGCTAACTTTAGAAATTTCACGTTCCGTCCTCGAAGGGGCTCTCAACGCATTTGGCCCTTGCAAGCCTCCAGATCTCAAGATCCCTTATGCATGCGTCAGTGATGCTCTTTGCGCAAGCTTGTTTACCTCTGAACACACAATCATTTCGCTCCATCCACATGTGACAGGTGATAAGGGCCACCATCGATTTGATTCCTTTTTCTTTGTGGGGGTGGTGGAGTTGATGATCTTGTGGACTCTCATCGTGGTGGAGTCGGCTGGTGGCCATGAGGCATGGTCCAGAGCATCACACCCTCCCCAAGCGGCTGCGCTGCTCCAAACTTGGAGCGAGATCGGGCACTCCCAGAACAGATGCACCGAGGTTTCTAGGTTTTGCCTGCAGAGTTGGCAGAAATAGCTATTTTCCCATCCTCTCCTTTGCAATCTGTCGTTGCACCATAGGAGGTCTAGGTGGAGTAGCCATAGGAACATTTTGATCTTGCCCGGTGCCCAGATCTTCCAGATCATCGCTCGGAACTCGCATGGCCTTGCTTGATCGAACTGGGTGTTGTAGGCCAACTTTGCTGTGTACTGCCCTGAGCTACACATCATCCATCTGATGCTGTCCGTGATGCCTGCCTGAATGGTGATCTGTGCCTGTCTTATGTCTCTAGCCAGCTGCACAATCTGCTGCAGAATGTCGTTGAAGTTTCCATGCCTGAGGTCCAGGATCCATATGTCCTCTTCCAGCGCCTCGCTAATTGTCCTGTTCTTGCGCCTTGAGCACGCAAAAACCACGGGGTAGACCTGCCGAAGCAATCGGCCGTCCAGCCACGGGCATGACCAGAATGAGGCCGTCTTGCCATCTCCGATGGTCACCGCGGTTGAGGCTGCAAAGAGGTCACGGTCTGCAGCATCGCACGGGGTTCCAGTGCCGACCAAAGGCATGGATGGGTCATCCCAACTTAGCCAGAGCCAGCGTAGACGCAGGTCTCGGGCGAAGGCTGAGAGGTCATGGATGCCCAGTCCGCCCTTGGCCTCTAGTGTGGTCACTGTCCTCCATGCAACCTTGCACTTTCCGCCGCTGATCTCTTCGTCTTGCGTCCACAAGAAACGTCGCCTGACCTTGTCGATCTCCTTGAAAAACTTCTTCGGCTTCCGCAACACAGATATGGCAAAGGTTGGCACGACGGAGAGGACGCATCTCACAAGGACTCTACGCCCCGCCAGCGGGAGAAGCTGGCGCTTCCATCCCGCAAACTTGCCTTGATCCTGTCGAGGATGAACTGCAGGTGGACTAGTCTAGTTCTACCGGTCGTGAGGGGGGCCCTAGGTACTTGACTGGGAGAGAGACCATTGCAACACCGAAACCCTGCAGGACGTGATCAAGGTCTATGTCAAGACAACTAATGGGCACCGTGGAGGATTTGGCGAGGTTGACTTGCAGCCCGGTGGCATCGCCGAAGCTAGCTAGAATTTGCAGCAGCCTATCTACCTCCTGTCGAACGGGATTGATGAAGATCACGGCATCGTTGGCATAGAGGCTCATTCTCATCCATGCCTCCGATCCAGGGATTGGCGAGAGAGCGCCGGAGCGAGTGGCCACCTCCAGTAGTCGATGCAGCGGGTCGATACATAGGATGAAGAGTAGAGGGGATAGCGGGTCCCCCTGTCGGAGCCCCTTAGATAGTCCATTCAGATGCCAGGGACGCCGTTGATCAGGCATGACGAGGATGAGGATGAAAGCAGCAGGGTGATCCAGTCGCGCCAGCGCGTAGGGAAGCCCAGCTTACACACGAGCTCGATGATGTACTCCCAGGAAACGCTGTCGAAAGCCTTCACTATGTCAAGTTTCAGCAAAATGGTCGGGGTTTTGGCACAGTGCAGTGACCTGATGTAGTTTTGGACGTAGAGGTAGCTGTCGTGGATGCACTTTTTCTTCTAAAATGCCGTCTGCGCCGGCGAGATGATCTTGCTCATTACAGCAGCCAGGCGCATAGACATGACCTTGGAGATCCGCTTCCCAATGGAGTGCACTAGGCTTATAGGCTGGAAGTCTCCCATGGATGCAACACTGTCTTTCTTTGGGATTAGAGCGATCATGGTTGTGTTAAGGTCAGCAAAACTGCCGTCTGCAATGCCATAGAAGTGGTGGAAGATGGCCATTATGTCATTCTTGATCACACTCCAGTAGGATCTGAAGAACGTCCCCGAGAAGCTACCGGGGCCAGGTGCTTTCTTTGCCAGAGATGCCATGATCGCAGCCCAGACCTCGGCTTGAGTGAATGGGTTGTCGAGGCCCTCATTACTGACATAGGGGAGGTGCAGCCCCTCCCAGTTTATAGTGTTAGTTCTGTTGATCCTGGTACTAAGCAGGTTTGTGAAGTGTTCATGTGTTGCGGCCGCCTTGTCTTCATGAGATAGAACAACGGATGTGTCTGCTTGCACAGAGTGGATGTAGTTTTTCCGCCTCCTCGAGTTGATCTTGGCTTGAAAGGATGTTGTTTTTGCATCTCCTGCTCGCAGCCAGGTGATTTTGGATGCCTACCTCTTCCTAGCATGCTCCACGACTGCCAAGCTGAGCAGTCGTTGCTTCAGTTTCTGACGAAGCTGGAACTCTGCAGAAGTTAAGCTTCTGCGCTCCTGTGCCACATCGAGCCGCAGGACAACCTCGCACGCCAGGTGGAACAGAACTTTTGCATCACTGAACAGAGTATGAGCCCAGATCTTCAGATCAACGGCAGCTCTCCTCATCTTGACTTCTAGCCTTGCGATCGAGCAGGTGTGGTTTACTAGCTGTTGCCATGCTCGTTGCACTGTCTCTTGGAAGTGCAGGAAGCGAGGTCAGAATGATTCAAATTTGAAGGTTGTCCTTCTTCGCGGGGCAGCAGAGTTAGCAAGGACCAGGGGGCAATGGTCGGAGCAGGCTGTGGATGCAGCAAAGAGCATGTGTGCCGCGAACAGGGCATCCCACTCAAAGTTGCAGAAAACCTTGTCAATGCTGACCATGGTTGGATCTTGGCGTTCGTTTGTCCACGTAAATCTCCTGTTCTTGCATTTTATCTCCCTGAGATGCACTCTGTCCAGTGTTGCTCTGAATCTTCCCATGAGCCTTCGGTTCAGGTTTAGGTTGTTCTTGTCCCTAGCCTCGTAGATGACATTGAAGTCACCGTTGATCATCCATTGTTCTCCCAGCGGAGGGGCTGCTCGCACCAGCTCGACCAAGAAATCCTCCTTTCTTGCATCGTCAGTTGGCTCGTACAAAGTGGTCAGCCAGAAGCTGTCGTCGCCCTGTGTTTCCTTCACCTTTCCCGTGATCGAGTAGAAGCCGATCGCGTGAGTGTCTACACTCACCAAGCTCTTGTTCCAGAGGATCGTGATACTTCTCCAACGTATCTATAATTTTTTATTGTTCCATGCTATTATATTACCTGTTTTGGATGTTTATGGGCTTTATTTTACACATTATTATCATTTTTGGGACAAACCTACTAACCGGAGGCCCGGCCCGTATTGCTGTTTTTTTGCCTATTTAAGTATTTCGACGAAAAGGAATATCAAACGGAGTCCAAACAGAATGAAACCTTTGGAAGCGTGATTTTTGGAACGAACGTGATGCAGAGGACTTGGAGTGCAAGTCAAGAAGCAGCCGACGCGGCCACGAGAGGGTAGGGCGCACCCCCCTGTCTCATGGGCCCCTCGGGCGGCCACCGACGTACTTCTTCCTCCTATATAAGCCTACGTACCCCGAAAACATCCAGGGAGCAACCAAAGAAATATTTCTGCCACCGTAACCTTCTGTATCCGCGAGATCCCATCTTGGAGCCCTCGCCGACGTTCTGCCAGAGGGGGATTACACCATGGAGGGCTTCTACATCAACACCATAGCCCTTCCGATGAGTTGTGAGTAGTTTACCACAGACCTTCAGGTCCATAGTTATTAGCTAGATGGCTTCTTCTCTCTTTTTGGATCTCAATACAATATTCTCCCCCTCTCTTGTGGAGATCTATTCGATGTAATCTCTTTTTGCGGTGTGTTTGTCGAGATCCGATGAATTGTGGGTTTATGATCAAGTTTATCTATGGATAATAATTGAATCTTCTCTGAATTCTTTTATATGATTGAGTTATCTTTGCAAGTCTCTTCGAATTATCGGTTTGGTTTGGCCTACTAGATTGATCTTTCTTCTCGTGGGAGAAGTGCTTAGCTTTGGGTTCAATCTTGCCGTGTTCTTACCCAGTGACAGAAAGGGTTGCACGACACGTATTGTATTGTTTCCATCGAGGATAAAAAGATGGGGTTTATATCATATTGCTTGAGTTTATCCCTCTACATCATGTCATCTTTCTTAATGCGTTACTTTGTTCTTATGAACTTAATACTCTAGATGCATGCTGGATAGCGGTCGATGTGTGGAGTAATAGTAGTAGATGCAGGCAGGAGTCGGTCTACTTGTTGCGGACGTGATGCCTATATACATGATCGTGCCTAGATAATCTCATAATTATTCGCTTTTCTATCAATTGCTCAACAGTAATTTGTTCACCCACCGTAATACTTATGCTATCTTGAGAGAAGCCACTAGTGAAACCTATGGCCCCCGGGTCTATCTCTTATCATATTTGCTTCCAATTTACTTTTATTTGCATCTTTCTTTTCTGCATCTATATTATAAAATACCAAAAATATATTTATCTTATGATACCATCTCTATTAGATCTCACTTTCGCAAGTGGCCGTGAAGGGATTGACAACCCCTTTATTGCGTTGGTTGCGAGTTCTTTGTTTGTTTGTGTAGGTGTGTGGGACTTGTTGAGGAGCCTCCTACTGGATTGATACCTTGGTTCTCAAAAACTAAGGAAAATACTTACGCTACGATGCTGCATCACCCTTTCCTCTTCAAGGAAAACCAACGCAAGCTCAAGAGTAGCAAGAAGGATTTCTGGCGCCATTGCCGGGGAGGTCTTCGCCCAAGTCAAGACATACCAAGTACCCATCACAAACTCATCTCCCTCGCATTTAAATTATTTTCCATTTGCCTCTCATTTTCCTGTCCCCCACTTCACCCTTGTCGTTTTATTCGCCCTTCTTCTATTCGTCTTTTCATTTGCTTTGATGTCTTACTTGGCTCGTTTGCTTGTTTGGTTGGAATAGTTGCTTATTTATTGCTAAACAGATAACCTAAGATCTATGGATCCTCATCCACTTGCCAATCTTTTTAAGAGATCCAATTATGATGAAACAATTGCTAGTGAGTCTTGTGCATTAGATTATGTTTACGAAGCTTTGCTCAAAATTTGTGAATCTGAATATTATGATGAAGAAATTTATGAAGAGATTCACGATGACTCCTTGAAGGAAAAGCATGATTGCAATGATTTTACTATAAATTCTCTTGATGTCAGTTGTGCTAATAATTTGCAAAATCCTAAGCTTGGGGATGCTAAGATTGCTATGTCTACTACTTGTTGCAATGATCATGATTTGGGTGATTCTTCTTTTGATCTTGAAAATTTATTTAACCCCCATGATGAATATGAGATTGATAATAATGTTTGCAATAATAATGAAAGTGGGTTTGGAAGAGTGTCAAATTTAGATCCCACATATTTGGATAATGTTCAATCTTATGAAGTTTTTGATAAAAGTGGGTTTGGAGAAGTCATGACTTTAGTTAATGTTAATCCCACTATTTTGGAAGACTGTCAACTTTGTGTGCATGTGGATCGTGTTGAGAATATGTTATGTGATAGCTATTTTTTGAATTTTCTTATGATCCCACATGTAATTACTATGAGAGAGGAAAATATGGTTGTAGAAATTTTCATGTTACTAAATTACCTCTCTTCATGTTGAGATTGCTATCATCTCTTTGTTCTTCCTTGCATATGCTAGTTTTTGCTTGCCTTAATAAATTTTTTAGCTTACAAGATGCCTATGCATACAAAGTATGTTAGACTTAGATGTGTTTTTCACATGCTACATGATGCTTTCTTTATGCTTTAATTCTGGTCTTTCATGTGAGCATCATTGAAATCTCAATGCCTAGCTAAAAAGGTTTTAAAGAAAAGCTTGTTGGGAGACAACCCAATATTTTTCCTTGCTGTTATTCAATAAATTTTGCTTCTACTTTCTTTTTAGATGTGTTTTTATCTTTTAATTAGTGTTTGTACCAAGTAGAACCTATAGGATAACCTATGATGATAGTTGATTTGATTCTGCTGAAAAACAGAAACTTTGCGCTCACGAGAAAAACTTTAATAAATCACAGGAACGTGCTTTTGCATTGATTCTTTTTTCTGATGATCAATAAACAAATTATTTAAGACTTCCTATTTTTGTAGGATTTTTAAGGTTCCAGGAGTTTGCGTTACTTATAGATTTCTACAGACTGTTCTGTTTTTGACAGATTCTGTTTTTCGTGTGGTGTTTGCTTATTTCGATGCATCTATGGCTAGTATGTAAGGGTATGAACCATAGAGAACTTGGAATACATTAGGTTTAACACCAAAATAAATAAAGAATGAGTTCATTACAGTAACTTATGTGGTGGTTTTGTTTTCTTTCACTAACGGAGCTTATAAGATTTCCTGTTGAGTTTTGTGTTATGAAGTTTTCAAGTTTTGGGTAAAGCTTTTATGGACTATGGAATAAAGGGTGGCAAGAGCCTAAGCTTGGGGATGCCCATGGCACCCCAAGATATTCAAGGATAGCCGAAAGCCTAAGCTTGGGGATGCCCTGGGAAGGCATCCCCTCTTTCCTCTTCGTTCATTGGTAACTTTACTTGGAGCTATATTTTTATTCGCCACATGATATGTGTTTTGCTTGGAGCATCATGTATTATATTAGTCTTTGCTTTTTAGTTTACCACAATCATCCTTGCTGTACACACATTTCGGGAGAAGCCTATTTGATTAGAGTTTATTAGAATATGCTATGTGCTTCACTTATATCTTTTGAGCTTGATAGTTTTTGCTCCAGTACTTCACTTAAATGTTTTAGAGCATGGTGGTGGATTAATTTTGAAGAAATTGCTAGTCTCTCTTGCTTCACTTATATTATTTTGAGAGTCTCTTAGAACAGCATGGTATTTGCTTTGGTTATGAATTTGGTCCTAGAATGATGAGCATCTAAGTTGGGTATAATAAAAACTATCATAGAAAGTGAATTGGATGCTAGGATCAATTTGATGCTTGATAATTGTTTTGAGATATAAAGGTAGTAATGTTAGGGTCATGCTAGTGGATAATTATGAAATTGAGAAATACTTTTGTTGAAGTTGGCAAGTCCCGTAGCATGCACGTATGGTAAAAGTTGTGTGAAAAATTTGTTGCATGAGGTGCTCTTATGAGTGTCTTCCTCATGAGTGACAGTCGGGGACGAGCGATGGATTTTTCCTACCAATCTATCCCTCTTGGGGCATGCGTAGTAGTACTTTGCTTCGAGGGCTAAGTAGATTTTTGCAATAAGTATATGAGTTCTTTATGACTAATGTGAGTCCATGGATATACGCACACTCATCCTTCCACTTAGCTAGCCTCTATTTTACCGCGCAATTTTCGCCGGTAGCATAAACCCATTATTTACCTTCCTCAAAACAGCCACCATACCTACCTATATGGCATTTCCATAGCCATTCTGAGATATATTGCCATGCAACTTTCCACTATTCCGTTTATTATGACACGTTTCATCATTGTCATATTGCTATTTGCATGATCATGTAGTTGACATCGTATTTGTGGCAAGGCCACCTTCATAATTTTCATGCATGTCACTCTTGATTCATTGCATATCCCGGTACACCGCCGGAGGCATTCATATAGAGTCATATTTTGTTCTAGCTTTGAGTTGTAAATCCATAAAAGTGTGATGATCTTCATTATTAGAGCATTGTTCCAGTGAGGAAAGGATGATGAAGACTATCCCCCACAAGTCGGGATGGGACTTCGGACTTTATAAAAATAAAAGAGGCCAAAGAAGCCCACAAAGAAAAAAAATAAAAATAAAAAAAGAAATAAAAAAAGAAAAAAAGAAAAAAGAGGGAAAAATAGGAAAAAAAGAAAAAAAATGAGAGAAAAAGAGAGAAGGGAAAATTGCTACTATCTCTTTTTCCACACTTGTGCTCCAAAAATAGCACCATGATCTTCATGATAGAGAGTCTCATATGTTGTCACTTTCATATACTAGTGGGAATTTTTCATTATAGAACTTGGCTTGTATATTCCAATGATGGGCTTCCTCAAAATGCCCTAGGTCTTCGTGAGCAAGCAAGTTGGATGCACACCCACTTAGTTTCTTTTGCTAAGCTTTCATATATTTATAGCTTTAGTGCATCCGTTGCATGGCAGTCCCTACTCACTCACGTTGATATCTATTGATGGGCATCTCCATAGCCCGTTGATACGCCTAGTTGATGTGAGACTATCTTCTCCCACTTTTTGTCCTCACAACCACCACAGTAGACCACCACAGTGCTATGTCCATGGCTTGCGCTCATGTATTGTGTAAGAGTTGAAAAGCTGAAGCGCGTTAAAAAGTATGAACCAATTGCTCGGCTCATCATCGGGGTTGTGCATGATGGGAGTATTTTGTGTAATGAAAATGAAGCATGGCCTAACTATATAATTTTGTAGGGATAAGCTTTCTTTGGCGATGATATTTTGAATGGACATGATTATTTGTTAGTATGCTTTGAAGCATTATTATTTTTATGTTTTATAAGCTTTTATCTTGAGTCATTTGGATCTGAACATTCATGCCACAATAAAGAAAATTACATTGAGAATTATGCTAGGTAGCATTCCACATCAAAAATTCTGTTTTTATCATTTACCTACTCGAGGACGAGCAGGAATTAAGCTTGGGGATGCTTGATACGTCTCCAACGTATCTATAATTTTTGATTGTTCCATGCTATTATATTACCTGTTTTGGATGTTTATGGGCTTTATTTTATACATTCTTATCATTTTTGGGACTAACCTACTAACCGGAGGACTAGCCCGTATTGCTGTTTTTTTGCCTATTTCAGTATTTCGAAGAAAAGGAATATCAAACGGAGTCCAAACAGAATGAAACCTTCGGAAGTGTGATTTTTGGAACGAACGTGATCCAGAGGACTTGGAGTGCAAGTCAAGAAGCAGCCGAGGCGGCCACGAGAGGGTAGCCCCCCCTATAGGGCATGCCCCCCTGTATCGTGGGCCCCTCGGGCGGCCACCGGCGTACTTCTTCCTCCTATATAAGCCTACGCACCCCGAAAACATCCAGGGAGCAACCAAAGAAATATTTCCGCCATCGTAACCTTCTGTATCCGCGAGATCCCATCTTGGAGCCGTCGCCGGCGTTCTGCCGGAGGGGGATTCCACCATGGAGGGCTTCTACATCAACACCATAGCCCTTCCGATGAGTTGTGGGTAGTTTACCACAGACCTTCGGGTCCATAGTTATTAGCTAGATGACTTCTTCTCTCTTTTTGGATCTCAATACAATGTTCTCCCCCTCTCTTGTGGAGATCTATTCGATGTAATCTCTTTTTGCGGTGTGTTTGTCGAGATTCGATGAATTGTAGGTTTATGATCAAGTTTATCTATGGATAATAATTGAATCTTCTCTTAATTCTTTTATATGATTGAGTTATCTTTGCAAGTCTCTTCGAATTATCGGTTTGGTTTGGCCTACTAGATTGATCTTTCTTGCCATGGGAGAAGTGCTTAGCTTTGGGTTCAATCTTGCGGTGTTCTTACCCAGTGACAGAAAGGGTTGCAAGACACGTATTGTATTGTTGCCATTGAGGATATAAAGATGGGGTTTATATCATATTGCTTGAGTTTATCCCTCTACATCATGTCATCTTGCTTAATGAGTTACTCTGTTCTTATGAACTTAATACTCTAGATGCATGCTGGATAGAGGTCGATGTGTGGAGTAATAGTAGTAGATGCAGGCAGGAGTCGGTCTACTTGTTGCGGACGTGATGCCTATATACATGATCAGGCCTAGATAATCTCATAATTATTCGCTTTTCTATCAATTGCTCGACAGTAATTTGTTCACCCACCGTAATACTTATGCTATCTTGAGAGAAGCCACTAGTGAAACCTATGGCCCCCGAGTCTATCTCTTATCATATTTGCTTCCAATTTACTTTTATTTGCATCTTTATTTTCTGCATCTATGTTATTAAATACCAAAAACATATTTATCTTATCATACCATCTTTATGAGATCTCACTTTCGCAAGTGGCCTGAAGGGATTGACAACCCCTTTATTGCGTTGGTTGTGAGTTCTTTGTTTGTTTGTGTAGGTGTGTGGGACTTGTTGAGGCGCCTCCTACTAGATTGATACCTTGGTTCTCAAAAACTGAGGGAAATACTTACGCTACCGTGCTGCATCACCCTTTCCTCTTCAAGGAAAATCAGCGCAAGCTCAAGACGTAGCATATCGCTGCTCCTCCCCTTGTTCCCATGGCCGGCAGCGCCGCGCAGCCCTCGAGAGCAGGGCCACCCAGGTGCGCACGAACGCTTGAGTCCATGAATCCAGCTTTGTTTCCTGTAGACAGAGAATTGTTTCTCGGTTGGCTTCTACCACCTCTCGCACTGCCGATCGTTTTGCTGGGGCGTTGAGTCCTCTGACATTCCAGCTCATGATGATGCAGTTTGTGTTACTCATGGATCACAAAAGAGTTTCTCCGCCAGCAAAAACATAGTTCTGTTGAAGCAAGCAACTAATTACACATGCCGCGATACAAGGGGGCACTGGAGACCACCAATAGGCCCCATAATTCTCCGGTGTTAGTCCATCCACTAATCCCAAGCACTATCAGTCTGCCGTAAGTGCAGACAGAGACTACCATGATCCCTAGCTTATGTTGGCTTAAGGCCAACAGCTGACGGAGACTACTACTACGGAGGCTACTACGAAGACGAAGATGTCGAAGGACTAACATTAAGGACCTAAACTGCAGCTCCAGTCTCAGCATCCGGGCCGGCGAGGCCGCCCGCAATGCAGAGAGCATCAGGATCGAGGCGGGTGAGCTTTGCAATGATTTCAATGTCGTCGTCCGTCAGGGGCTCATCGAAACGGCGGATGAGGGCCTCCTCCACCTCTGCCGTCATCTTCTCCTTGGGGCCAAGCAGTCCCAGTTGCTTGACGAGCAGGAGGGACGCGCGCTGGGCGACAGGCACCGTGCTCGGGTTCACGGCCTGACGTGCACTCTGCCTGATGGGTGTTGAAGAGGCCCTGGACTTGAGGGGGGCAGAGGGACGCCAGGGTGGAGGAGCGGCGATGACAGGAGGAGGCACATCAGCGAAGAGACGGGGTGGCTCCTCCACGGCCGTGCCTCCTGAGAGTTGCAGCTGCATCACCTGCTGCATTACCGCTCCCACCTGCAGGTTGGTGGCGATCGTTGGTGGGGGAGCGCGGCAAGCAGCAAACTCGAGCGGGTTGGCGAGCGCAGAGACGATCGATTCATCCAGCTCCTGCTGGACCTCATCCACGTGCGCGGGCTCCGGGTGGGCCCGGCCAGCTGAGTCAAAAAGGCTGCCACTGGGTCATCCGCTGCAGGGCCCTCCTGACCTGGCTGCTTAGGGAGTAGGGGCAGGGGAGTGGTTGCTTTCAGCACCGCCTGTTGCTGGGAATGCCTCCCTCCCCTC
>NC_041387.1:138356536-138376383 GCF_002162155.2 Triticum dicoccoides | reverse complement strand
CGGGGCGGTAGCAGCATCGTGCCTGGGATGCTTGTCGCAGCCGAGGAGGGAGTCCTTCCACGAACGTCGTCCGCCGCGCTCCTTTTCTTGGTCATCAAGGTCGCGGCGCGGTCCCAGCTGGAGGCCGCCACAACCTGAGGGCGAGACCAGGGCAGGGTGTCGCCGGCCCTGCCCCTGGCCGTCCTCGACGTGCATGGTCCATGTTCCTGGCCAAATCGCCGGCACCTTGCGCCCATATTCAGAGCTCGAGGAAGGGAGGCCGCTCTGCGCAGAGTGGGACGAGCGCGGCGACAGCAGAGACCAGTCCTCCACCAGATCGACGTGGATGAGAAGATCATGCCGCTTGACACGCGGCGAAGGGGCGACTTCCCTACTTGGCGGCGAGAAGCCTTGCATGGCCTCGATGCGCCCGGCTCCCCGGGCCGTTCTCCAGAGCGTGTGCGCGGTGGGGATGAGCGCCACATCCCACACCCACACACAGCATGCGAAGGTCTTCATGTGCCCGCGCTCGAGCGTCCTGGAGTCGAGGCGGTTGATGATGCACTTCTTGCCAAGCACCTTCTCCGCCCCTTGATGGACCAGAGTTGCAAGGGCATCTTCTCAATGATGACTCAGACGTGGAGCATGAAATCTTGGTGCACGGCGTGGTCGTCTTCGTGCCATGGATTGATGTTGAAGCAGACGCTGTCGATGTTGATGGAGCCGAGGCGGACGGCGTTGTCACGGTGCGCCCGCAGCTCGAAATGAACGAGGAAATCTTCCGGGTCGTGGCCCGTGACCCGCAGCAGGTGTGCCGGAGTGCGCATCTGGGTGTCGAAGGCGCGTCCCACCGACATGGGGCTAGCCACGTGGCGCTCCGCCCTGCGGACGAGCAAGACGGCGTGGCGCCGCAGAAGGAAGGTCTGGTGCTCCATCTCCTACGTCTCGACCACCACCGAGTGGCCGGACCTCGGGCGCCATGCAGGGTCGGTGTGGACGGTGCGCTCCATGGCCGGGGCGAGCGGTGCGGGCGAGGGGAACCGCAGGCGCTCGTGGACGGGACCTCTGGCAAGGGGCCGCCGGGCCGGGCCGCGACGCAGGGGGCAGTCGCGGGCAGGGTGACCGGGCAGCTTGCACCCATGGCAATCGACGCGTTGGTGCGCAGAGCTGAGGCATCTGAAGCAGAGGCCGCGAAAGCGCCTTAAGAAAGCCTCGCGACTAGCAGCCGCATTGGAGGGTCGGCGGTCTCGCTGGTGACGGCGTGCATAGGCACTACGATCCTGCGGGTGCGAGCTGGCACGCCGCGCCTTCCAGGACTTGACATCCGTCCGTTCAAAGCCATTGCCGGAACGGGGAGAGCTTGGCTGCGGTGAAGGACTAATACAATGGATCGAAGCTGGGGTCGCCGAGAAGAATTTTGAGACGTGTCGCAATAGCTCAGCATTTCTTTTGAAAGAATGATGGTCGAGTTGACGAGGAAACATGCATCGAGGAAGTTGACTCATAGCTACGGGAAGGATTAACGCATGCACGAAGCTGAAAGCGCCAGAGCGATGTGAACGCACGCCCTTGCTCGCTCTCCTCCTTGATGCTTTGCTCCGGAGGTCGTTATCATTTGCAGGTTTCCTTGTCTAAAGATGTCTGTATGCGTGCGTGCGGACTATTCTCGACGTTGATAGAAAAATATGCACAGATTTTCGTTCGAAATTATCAGGGCTTGCATACTCCCTTTGGGGTATACAAAAGGATTGGTGTTTTAAAATATGTCACGAGTCAAATTAACAAAATCCATGATTTTCAAATCTACAGTCAAAATATCTAAAATCATAAGCATAGATATTCTTCAGGAATACTATTTAAAACTTGAGGAGTATATCGCTCTGTGAATATAGATAATAGTGCTCAAAGTAAGGTTTTAAAGATCTTGACAATATGTACAAATCACACTTTTAGTTCCATGTATTGAAGTGAGTAAGCTAGATCGGTTCCCAAAGAATCGGATGACTTGCACCGCGATCGACTTTTTTTTATGATCTGTTGCGCGTGGTTAAACTTTTCTGCGAGTGTTGCATAGCATTTCACAAGTGTCCATCTTAATAAAGATTAAAAATAAGGGACATTCACATTTGTGCCCCTAACTCGAACCCACTACTCAAATTTACCCCTAACTTTTTTTATGTGCTCAAATTTGCCCCTAAAAAGTATTTTAAGTCACAGGAATGCCCTTTCATCTGGTCAAAGTTGTTTGACCAAAACTTTAAAAATTCATAACAAATTCATGTGAACTTAGAAGAATGCAAAATAAGATATCAAAATGCTCATAAAAACAACATCTATATGCACATGTCATTTACGTTCATGACAAAAGCACTCTTTAAAGCTTTTTAGGGTTTATAACATTAAAAAACAATTTAGGATGAATGCAAATAAATGTACATGTATGTGAAGAACATAAATGACATGCGCGTATAGGTGATGTTTGTATGAACATTTGGACATCTTATTTGCATTTTTCTGACTTCGTGTGAATTTGCTATAATTTTCAAAGTTTTGGTCAAACAACTTTGACCAGATGGAAGGGCATTCCTGCGACTTAAAATGCTTTTTAAGGGCAAATTTGAGCACATCAAAAATTTAGGAATAAATCTGAGAGTGGTCGCAAATTAGGGGCATAAATGTAAATGTCTCTAAAGATAATGTGTTTCTTGTGGGAGGGTTGGCTCTGAGCCATGGACTGATTTACGACAACCTCATCTCAGACAAGGACCCAATGCGTTCACATACATAAATGCAATACTTAAATATATCTAGTACTTCCACTACTAGATTTCTCTCAACATGTGTGCTTCAATTTGTACCAATCCGGTCAATATCGTGTGATATATGCACTCATAAGTTACATTTCTTGCATAATCTATCCATGCAAACCATGCCACTTCGTTAAATCATGCATGTCTTTTTTGGGGGGAATCAAGTCATGCATGTTAGTCTCAATTTAATTTTTTGCATTAATTTTTGTGTGGTCAGGAATGATATATGTGTTGGACCTTTGGAGCAAAAATATATAGTTTATACTTCATATTTTTTGTTAAAATATGGTGTCACATTATGTTGAGTCGAAAAGGTTTCTCTTTTTATACATCATTTTGTCACATACTTTTTATGTTTTATTGTTTTTTTGAAAAAATAGGAACACTCTTACATTTGTAATTTTATTAGTTTTAGTTGTTCTAACAACCTATTGATGCATGTGTTTTAACACAGTTCCCGTGGCAATGCGCGTGGCATCATCTGTTCATTTTACAAAGTGGAACACCAAACACAGAGCTATTGCCAAATGGGTTAAGTTAGGAGATGAAAATACAAAAAATATGCAAAGTCCATCATTCAATACAGAAGAAATCATATTTCAACATTACATGATGAATCATGTCAGGAAATTAATGGCCATCAAGCCAAAGTTGCTATATTGTGGAGATCATTTAAAGAAAGACTCGGTACTTCATTGACTAAAAATGATTTCTTTGATCCTATCTCTCTTCTGTGGAGATGTGAGAACCTGCGAGCTCTTGAAGTTCATTTCACAAAAGAAGAAATTGATGAAGTGATTAGGCTGCTACCTTTAGATAAAGCACCTCTCCCACAATGACTTTAATGGGGTCTTCATCAAAGCTTTCTAGGATATACTTTCAAAAGGTATCTATATGCTTATTCAATATTTTTATAATGTCTCGGTGAATTTGCAGAGCATAATTTCTTCTTTCATTACTCTCATCCCCAAAATAGATGCTCAAATGCATCCAAGTGACTTTAGACAAATCGCATGGCTTAACTGCACTATTAAGATCATAACCAAGCTATTAGCCAACATATTGAAGTTATTCTTCATCTCGTTCACATCAATCAATATGTTTTTTATCGAACCAAGACTAGTTGGCACGGGCACTGCTTAGCATAGAACAAATCAACTCTTTATTACAATCTATTTGGGTACAAGGGGTTACATCGGCACGGCGACACTACGCCTGCCACTGTTGCTCTATGCAAGCAGCAGAACATATCGAAGCAGCGGAATAACTTCTAGCAGCGGAACAACGGCGACGGTAGTGAACTCCACTCCGCAGGGACTCTGTCTGGAACGCTTATCCTAGCTCGCACACAAGGGATCCACGGCAAACAAGCAATCAAATCCAGCATGACCTGCAAACTGGCATGACACACCAGGTCAGTACATTGAATGTACTTGCAAGCTCACAATAACCAGAAGCATTCAAGACAAACACCAGCTCGACAATTACAGGTTAATCAGGAATTAACGTGATATCATCAGAATAACATGTCATGAACAACATGAACATGATACAGCTAGCACAATATGAGTATGGCATGAACATATGAATCTGACGATACTAGCATGCAACATGATGACACTATATGCACCACTTATTCTGTTCGGGCTACCTCGTAACCATCACATGCATCACTTGCCATCCTTGGACATCACGCAATCATCTCATGATCAAATCAAGCTTGGTATAAACAATACCGTAGTAATCATTACATGACCACAAGGAGCTTGACATTTACCCATCATTAACGCACAACATCACAAGTATTCAACAACTCGGTATCCTCGATACCATGGTGATCCTCCCACGATCACAAATGGAACCGCGCTTGGTTCAACGGGTTACCTCGTAACCAAACGGTGATTGTTTACGGATCACATATCCAACTTATCTCATCATCGAACCGGGGTTGTTATTAAGCACAGTATTATTATTACTGTTGACCCATAGTGTGACCGACTACGAACTGGGCCCATATCCGCGGGCGCGGCTATTGATAGATTTGACACACACTCTGCAGAGGTTAGCACACTGTACCCACACCACGGAACCCATGGCCTCTCGCCCACATTCGGGTGGACCAACGGCATTCCAACAAAACTGATCTACTGCCATGACACTCTCCTGGCCACTCCGACCAACTCCCCTATGGGCTAAGTCATGGGTGGCCCCGTGCCTACCAAAGTCACCAACGACCATCATCGTGGAAAAACAAACGGTCCCAAACAGGGATATGGATCCATACAACAACAACAGGCACACAAGGCTTATGCCATCCTACCCGACCAAGTTAGCGCCCGCGCATAACATTCCCTCGTTGGAGGCACCGACGAGAGGCATGACAATAAACCCAGTTAGGAACCCCCCCCCATAAGGCAAGTGTGGGTGCATTGGTCAACTCGATTTGGTGGCATCATGACTCAGCCAACAGTTGTTCAAGTTCAATTAAGTTCGGTTAAACTTGAATGCAATAAGCTGAGTCATATGAAAATCATGATGCAACTACAATACATGAGCATGATATCAACATAAACATGGATGTGCAACATTACTTCTTAACATAGCAACAACAAGAAATCATATATCTGACTGAGCATGGCAGACTGACTAGCATGAACATCACAAGTACATTACTCAGAAACATAGCAGGACTACTAGCATTAGCAATAAATATCATGCAAGAACATATCAACAATGCTACCATGCAAGCATTTAACCAACGGGATGCAATGGAACATGCATAACAACGGCACTCGTGACAGACGACAGTCATGCACCGAAGGCCATCACCAACATCAACATGTACTACTAGCAAGCATAAACATATGAAAGGAAATACTAGCAGGTAGTACAAGACAACATAGCACGAAAATGAACATGCAACTCTAAGCATCACCGGAACAACGATAACCATATTTTCAACAAGCAAACATTTAATAAAGATTCAAGTTGAAAACCACGGCTACTGCATGACTATCATGCAAGTGGGTATTGTGGCTTGCCTGGGGATGAAGAAGGCACCGGGGAGAAGTGCGGTGAAGCCGCGGAAAGATTCGCCGGAAACAGTCCTTTCTTGGAGGGGCTGTTTACGTGCAAGGAAAAAATGGCCATTTTCAGAATGTTAACACATGAAGAAAGTGTGACCAACAGAACGGGCTCGACGAGATGAAGAAATGGACTTTGGATTCACTTTAAACAGAGTTACGAGCAAAAAGTTATAGCCTAGTGAAGTCTAGGGACCAATCTGTAAAAATATTTCTACGAACAGGCCCAGAGCTAAGAAAACAGAAAGCACATTTAGTTGAATACGCCTTCTCAGCAGAGAAAACGTATTTCTAGCCGTAGTTAAGTGAAAATATGCTTGCCCGAAAGGAAAACACATTTCCAGCCGAACTAACACCAAAGTACGCCTTCCCTTAGAGAAAACGTATTCCAACAAATGTGTTTCCACTTATCCAGCTAGGTAGAGGTGGTGTCGGGGCTTGTCTCACTGACGTGCGGGTCCCACGGGGTGGGGCCCGTCACTTATCCACGTGGGCAGGGCTGGGTCAACACCGTGTGGCTGACCAGTGGGGCCAAGGAAGTCGCGGGGCCCACCTGGCCTCGTCTTCTTCCTCCTCTTCCTGCCCCCGATGGAAACAGAGGAGGGAGCAGGGGAGGGTGCTACTGGCGATGGGCTGGCCTACCCCGGCCAGCTCCAGCCAGGTGGGGGCCACCGGAGAGCTTGGGTATCCACGTTGCGCCCATCCGGAGGCACAACCCGCGTCGGGGAGGAGTGGAGACGGCGGGGCTCGCGGCAACAAAGAAACGGAGAGGTGGCAGACGGACGGGGGATTCGTGGCCTCGGAGGCTCCGACGATGAGCAGAGGGGATGGAGAGGACCGCCAAAGAGTGGGGAAGGTGGTGGAGTGGCTAGAGGTGGAGGAGGGCTCGGCTTCGGCTGAATTTAGGCCGGAGGGGGCGGCGGCCATGGTGGCATTGGGAGGCGACGAGAGCAGCTCTGGCTCGGGGAAGAAGTGGGACGGGGTCCTGGGAGTGAGAGGAGGCGAGTGGTGTGCTCGGGAGGCCGCTGGGAGGGCTACTTATAGCCGGGGCAAGGGCACATGCATGGGTGCCGTCGCGGGAGTCTGGCCAAAGCTTTGGCGAGGCTCAGCAAGCACGGGGTGGCACAAGAAGGCGGCGAGAGGGAGGTGCGGACGAGCTACAGAGGTGCACAAGGACGAGCAGGGCTCGGGGACTAGAGTAGGAAGACGTCGCAGCGCAAACAGAGCCGATCGGAGACAGCTCGCCCATGGGCGCGCGGCGAGAAGTGCTGATGGAGGGGCTTACGGAAGGGGCGATGGCTCCAGAGGACGGCGACGACATGGTAAAACTGTTAGACATGCTCATGAGCGCGAAGACGACGAGAGGAGGAGGGGCCCGAGCACAAACGATGTTCTGGCCGCGCACACTGCATGCCAAATCGGTGGTCACCACCAGTAATGGCATCACAAGGGGGCAACAAGCTGGCAAAGGTTGTCTGGGAGTTAGTCCATCCAGGGGAGGTCGCTACTGCGGTGGTAGTTCAGTGAAAATTGCTCTGGGTAAATGGTAATCAACATATGAAGTTTACTACAGTAAACTTGGACGGGCACTGTTTATCAATAGAGAAATGCCATGGGTCAAATGGGTTGTCTGGGGGTGTTTAGGCTAGGAAGGACTACAGTCCTGGGGAGTTTGGCAGGAAACCGACCAAGGTTTAATGTAGTTGCTTTGCAACTGACCAAAATGGTCCAGAAACTTGATCAACATGATGCACTCACATGGGGTATCAACTTGAGCTCAAATTGGTCAAGGCAGGGTCATTTGGTCCTATGAAGATGCTCAAAAAGTCTCATACCAATTGGCCAAGCCAAAATGGTACTTGCTTCACAAACATCTCCTCTGGACAGAAACTTGCAAATATTCTAGAGGAATAATGGCTTGATGGAATATGCCCAAAATGGGTGGAAATAGGTTATATGGATACTAGAAGGCCTAGAAAAAATTGCAGCCATAATGGAGCAAGATGCAATATACTTGCTTCACAAACTGAAATTTTGACCAAAAACTAAGAATTGAAGATGAGAGCACATGAAGGCATGACATGAGCTTAAATTTGGTGGAGGGCTATCATATGATGATATGAAGGGCCATGCAAAATTGCAACTCATTTGGATATGCCTAGCTTGTACCTCCTTCACAAAGCTTCTTTCTGGACAGAAACTTTGGAAAATCATAATTAAATAATTACCAGACAAATGAGGTTGCATTTTGGCATGTGGCAATGGTATGCACATGAAAAGATGTCCAAGGATTTTGAGGTCAATTGGAAAAAGGAAAATAGCACTTGCTTCACAATGTGCCATTTAGGGCAGAAGAAATGATTTATTTGAGGATTATTTTTGAACATGGCAATGGAAATTTTTGCCATATCTGATCAAGATATGACCCAAACAATTTATCAGAATTATTTGGTAATTTTAGGAGTGAAGGAAATATGGATTGCTTCACAACCTAGGGCAAAAAGATTATTCCTTTAATAGAAAAAGGAATATTCCCAATAAAAAGAATATTGGGATTTGGGCTAGGATGGAAATGACAGGGTCTTGGGAAGGATTTTGGGATGACAAGCTACTCTAAAAGGAAAGAAGAAGTCACCTTCTTCAGTTTCCAGACCATAAAGCCACGGAAAAACAAAACTCAAGTAAAAACCTCAAAAAATCAAAAGAAAAAGATAGGGCCAAAAATCAGGCTGTTACGCCCTTAAAAACTAGTTGGCCCAAAGTCCATACCTAGGCTCTGCTGAGCAGTGTGACAACCTAGGGGGCATATCAAATAGCCGATACTTTATGTACACAAATACATAACTCAAACATGTTTTGCAAAACATGACACCAATATTAATAAACATTAAAATTACTTTATTAATGGATACCTCATTCTGCCAACCATGAAAACTATTAAGTTAGGATTTGGTGGTTTTATCCCATCCCCCACTTTATGTTAAGGGAGGGGACTCTGGCCCCTCCCCTCACTACAAAAAAATACACTTCCGTGATGATACGTGTTTGTCACAGTAGGTCACGTTTTCTGTCATGCATGTACATCCATGACGACTTTATGACAGAATCAAGATAGTCATACCCGTGATGTCATAGAAGTGTTCCATGACATTACCAAAATTATCATCATGGAAGTGTCCACTTCCATGACGATAAATGGCGCGTCATGGAAGTGCTTTCATCAAGGGTAACCGACACGTGGCATCCACCGTAACGGGTCGCCGTTAAGCTATTGAGTCCAGTTTCGGATCCAATAAGTCATTAACAACCCAGACCAATGGGGATTTTCCACGTGTAAAATTCTCATTGGCTGGAGGAAACACGTGTTAGCTCATCGTCGGGACATATGTCATCCACTCATTGGACAGGAGGCGCCTATGATGCGTCGACACGTGGCACGGCCCATTCCGGTGAAAAAGGCCGGCCCAGTAAAAATTAGCAGGCCGGCCTAGGGCTGGAATTCGAGCCGAGTCGAGCCAGCTCGGCTCGACTCGCTAGAGCTCATTTCATTAACGAGCCAGCTCGACTCGACTCGTTACTATAACGAGCTCAAACCCAAGATTGGCTCGACTCGTATAACTCACGAGCTGGATCATTTAGCTTGTTAAGCTCGTTTAAGATATAAACATAAAGCCCTCGAATATGATAAAAATGATTATGTATATATTAAACATATATATCACTATACAATTGTAATTTTCTTGTAACGCGTGAGTCTCCTAGGAGGCTAGGCCTTCAACTGCTCAGCCTTGGGTTGTGCGCCTGGGACGTAGGTTGTTTAGTGGCTGATGTTTCTTTGTATTGGGAGTGGCTGATCTATTGTATCGAGCCTAACGAGTTACACGAGTACTCGTGAGATTGCCTCGTTTAACTTGGTCTATAAACGATCTTAAACTAAAGCTCGGCTCGACTCGTTATGCTTCGAGTTCGAGTCGATTCGAGCCGAGTCACGAGCTACTTGTTTAGCTCGCGAGCTTCGAGCTTTTTTTCCAGCCCTAGGCCGGCCCATATAAGACCTACTTGTGTCAGGTCCATTTAAGCCCACGGCCCATACGAGATGTGCCAATTCAAGATGTACGTCTTTCGGCCTTTTAGCGACCCATTTAAGTGTTGGGCCAATTTCCGGCCTGGTGTGTCTTTCAATCTGTTGACGACCCATAAATGAGTTTGGCCATTTGCAGCGGACCTGAGTTTTGGCCTTTTAACGGCCCATGCTCTTCATGGTCCAATACCAGCCCAGTTTATCTTTCGGCCTGCTAAAGGCCCACAACACACTTGGGCCATATACAGTATGATCTGACTTTCGGCTCTTAGTCGTCCATGCTCTTCATGGTCCAGTACGAGCCCGCTGTCTCTTTTGGCCTGCTAAAGGCCCACAGTATAGTTGGGCCATGTGTAGCCCGACCTTAGTATTGGCCTGTTAATGGCCTGTGAAATCAAATGGGCCCAGCTATTGCCCGCTTCGATATCGGCCTGTTAACGACCCGAGAGGTAATAGGGACGGCCATTAACTTTCGGCCTGGTAACGGCCCATTAACTTAACGGGACCACCAAAGTTCGAACATGTCTATAGGCCCAATTAGATAATTTGAGCCCATTACGATGAGCAATTATGCACAGGACCAAAACCGATCAATTAAAGGCCTATGAGAATTTTGGCCCCTGCGAGCTCATTAAGGGCAGTGGGCTGCTTCCTTCATGTAGGGCCCACGACTGTTCGTGCTAACTAATAATTTCACTGCTTTTTTAGCTTCCTAGCGACCATTTAGCTTGAATGTGAGGCGCGCTAAGCAAAGGTACGACATACAGGGAAAAACATTGCACATCCAGCATATATTACAGGAAATTACATCCACTGGGCAATCAAAGATTGATGCCAGTGCAAATAAATGAACAGAACCTAAAGATCTACAACATCACAATATGCAACCTCAGCGCGGATGACGCCCATAAGCATGTGAACAAGTTCTATGAACAGAACCTAACGATCTACAATGTCACAATCTGCAACCTCAGCGCTGATGATGCCCATAAGCATGTGGGCAAGTTCTTCCTGCTTTGCTACATTGTCTCTGAAAACATTGATCAGTTGTTGTTGCACAAGAATGTGCACCTCTGATTCCTCCACCATTTCCATCATTCCTTCAGCCAGTAATTGGTTCACAAACATACATTTTTCTGTTGCATTTGAGACAGAGGAAACTGAACAGATTCAGATGGCGATTTTGGCAGGCTTGTATTATTGATAGTGAAGAGTGTCTCGACCACTGCATCATAACATAAATTAGGAGGGGAACCGAACAGATTAATCAAGAGTTGTTGCCATATTACCTAGCCTAGATTTATTGGCAAGAAACAATGGGGTTGCCTTGCTGTTTTCAGAGTTTGTCTTCTTATCTTTAGCAGCCTGCACCAAATTAACACACTAGCATTGCTATCATTGGTCAGGTCAGATAATAGGAAATCAACATTGACACAACGAACGTTTGGGCAACCAAACCACACCAGCCTACACCAAATTAACACAATATAGCACATCTATCATCAGCCAGGTAAGGTAATATGAAAGCAACATTGACACAATGAATGAATGGGCAACCGGAGCAGCACTACAATTCAGTAATGTGCATGATATGAGAGTACACTCATGCAGCTCAGTATGCAAAACTACTAGGCAGTTTTCCTTACAAAAATCAACATTGTCGCCTTTAATTATACATTTTGCTACAACTAAATTTAGATGAGATAAAGGTTGGATTCATGCCGATTAACAAAATACATGCTGATGTGAAAATATAGTGATATACAACAGGTACTTACATCAGCATTGGAGCATAGAGAATTCCTGCAAGATACTTTCCTCGAATACAATCCCAGTGCAGAAAGTATTCTATCGTTTAACATGTAGAAAATATGATTAGAATGCTATAAATTTCATGATGCGAGGATATGCACACGCTTCTTAGAATGAAGTTGACATATTTTTGCTGGAATGGGTCAGACTAGTTCTTTGGCCACTGGAATCTGCTTATTATTAGTAGAAGTTGGGTTTCTCTGTGCTGGAGCAGTATCTATGAAAACTGGAGTTGGTTTAATATCTCCTGGCATTTGGATCTTTTGCAAAGACCTGGTTTGTAACCCTTCAGATTCTAACATAGCTGTCTTCCCCTTGCATGCCTTATATAGAACAATGGTGCTTCAATTATAAAACATGCTACAACAGAGAGATGGAATAGGTCCTGAAGAATAGAAAGGCGTGACATATTGACATGTATTCCCTCCATATGAAAATAAATGGATGGGTCTAGGAGTATTTCAGTTCTAGATACATCCATTTTTACCCATTTCCGCGACATGTAATCCGGACGGAGGGAGTATGATGTAAGAGCTAGGGATACGATAGGACAATAGTGTAAAAAACACTAGTTGAATGTAAACTGTATGCTAGCAGAATACATACAGAAAAACACTAAGGCAACATATGCATATATGATTGGGAAACTAAGATGGCATTGCAATAGACCACTAGAACAACACTTCAATGTAAAAAAACATGGTATGGTAGACAGATGAAGTACATACTGATGAATAACAATGCATAAGATATTTAGAAGCATGATGTCCAAACTAAGCAGATTGCATTGCGATAGAGTAGAATGACAGTACTTGAATTTGAAAACATGTTATCATGAATGGAATAGGTACTGAAAAACAGGAAGGCATGACATATTTACATGCATGATCAGCAGGCTAAGCACAAGGCATTGCAATAGAGTAGATCCACTCCAGGACATTATATGCATGTTGTACCCATATCATGGGCCAAGTTAGAGCAAGGACCTTGTGGTGTGAGTAGGATTCATCATCTTTCTGCAAGTCTTCTGAAGAATTGCCTTTACATGTTCCATCATATTGGGTATCATTAATGTCAAGTTTGTTGGCCATTACATTGCTCCGCGAGGTTCTTGTGGAAAAATTAGCGTGTGCAATTATATTTGATATGCATGGAAGACAACTAGTAGTTAGATTTATGTAATGAGTGCCTGTAGCAGACGACATAAATAGTAGGACTGGGGTTAACTAGCAGCAACATGTCTAAAAAACTAAAGGGCGAACACAGATGAAAGCTAAAGAATATGTATCGTTTGTATTCGAGATTAACTAGATGGCACACAAAAGTATTAAAGAACAACATAGGTAATACTAGAAGTGGTATAATATTATAATCACCAGCCTGTGGGATAGCATTGGCTGATGGATGATAACTATGAAATAGTGTTACCTAAAGAACAAGTCTCTTAGCTGAACTATGGAACAACGTTAACTCCTGAACAAGACTCGTAAGAGATCAACATGAATATACAGTGAAATGTGATAATCTATTTTCCATGCTTAGATGAATAACAAAGCCATAAGTGTTGCACACAAGTAAGATGAGGGTACAGCCTATCTGGCTGCCATCCATAGGAGTGAGCATCATGTGTTGACTTGTCAATGGCCCTACAGTTGTAGTGGCTGTCCATGTCGGGCACGCACATTCGATGCAGGGAACTGTTGAGTGGGGACTATAGCTCCCTTCTGGTGTATGCTTCCCTTGTTGGAGCAGCTGCGGTGAGTCAGAAAACGGTGTGGCTGAAGATGCAGAAAACACATAATGTTAATAACGACACATATCTATGATCTGAAGAAATACCCTAAGAGACCAACAACAAGGTACGAGAGTGGTCACACATCTGTTGACTGAAGACTAAATTGGGGACACATGATTTTATTTTATTTTGGTACTGTCCGATCTACGTCGGATGGCTTGATGGCCGTCTTGTGCCTCCAGGCTGGCACTGTTCAGAATCTTCCCCAAAGAGCCAGTGACCACCAGCAGAGCAGCCTGCCTTCGCCGTCCGTGGCCACAAGAGATCCGACCAAAACCCCGCTCCCTGCCCCACCGCACTGCCATGGTTGCACCGCCCCCAACCAATCCACAAAGACTCGTCGTCATCCAGATCTGGTGGCGGCAGTACCTTCAACCCATGCAACTCTAACATAGCCATCTAAGCACTGCTTCCGCGACGAACTTGCACCCCCACACCCTTACGTTAGACACCAGCCAACCGTCAGCCTAGGAGCTTTGCCTCCTTGAGGGGTGTTGCTTCCCATTGGGAATCGATTGGCCCAGAATAAAAATTTAGACAACTGATGCCTAAATAAAGTGATTTGAAATGAGGGTACGACCTATCTTGCGGCCCGGTGAAGTAGGCACTCCAGCTGCCAAGTCGGTGAGGCTGGCGCGGTTGCGGTGGCTACCAGCGGCAGGAAAGCAGAGATGTCGTGACGGTAGACGGCTATGGGGAAGCAACGACGGGGCCCTGGACGCATCCGAAGTTGGAGCCGCTCCGGTGCCGTGCACAACGGCGGGGGTGAATCAGCTCCGATACGGTTCACATGGTTGTCGTCAAGGCAACTCCGGCAGCACGGAGTAAGAGACACACCGCCCAGTGCACGATGGCAAACAGACAGCGTCTCCGGCATTGGGGAGGAGGGTGGTGGTGAATTTGGTGCAGTGGGGGGTGCCATGGAGGAGGGGCTGAGGTTTCGCGGCTGGGAGAAGGGAGCTTCCGGGGATAAGGTGATTTGGCACCCACGAGGTATGAATGGGGAATTGGAAGGGGGGACCATGTCTTACGGATGCATTTGTCTGAAATGTGGGGGAGTTTTACAGTTCTACCCCTATCTTTAGGCTTCTGGGCTTGGGTCTCTGTACTGAGGGTTGGGGATATAGAGTAACTTTGCTTCTCCCAAATAGTGGGCGCGAGCGATTTCAGGCGAGGAGGGCGTGTTTTGAAATAGTGGGCGCGAGCGATTTCGGGCGAGGAGGGTGTGTTTTGAAATAGTGGGCGCGAGCTATTTCAGGCGAGGAGGGTGTGTTTTGAAATAGTCGGCGCGAGCGATTTCGGGCAAGGAGGGCGTGTTTTGAAATAGTCGGCGCGAGCGATAGCGGGTAAGGAGAGGGTGTTTTACTGCCCATGGTTTATGAATTATTCTGCACATGTCATTTCAGCCGAGGAGAAGGCGCGCTTGGATGAAGTTACAAACCTACCCTCGATGTAGAACGGGCCAATTGATGCATGTCCCACATAGGCCGGTAATTTCGCGTCTCCCATTTATTTGCTTGGGCGAATTCCGCCGAGCAGAGGGTGTTTAACGGTTCGTTCAAATTTTGGTAGAATGAGCATCCAGGTCTACCTTACAAAGTCGATTCGAATCAAATTTTGAAATATTAGCTTTCCACTTCTTTTTTAGACGGAGAGATGATGCTCGGAACTAATGTGTTTTTACATGCTCGTTGCTAACGATTTACTATATGACAAATAGTTGACCCACTGATACGTCTCCAACGTATCTATAATTTATGAAGTATTCATGCCATTATACTATCATTCTTGGATGTTTTACAATTATTTTATAGCAACTTTATATCATTTTTTGGGACTAACCTATTGACCCAGTGCCCAGTGCCGCTGTTTTTTGCTTGTTTTTTACATCACAGGAAATCAATATCAAACGGAGTCCAAACACGCAAAACTCCTGGAGGATTTTTTACGGACCAGAACACTCAGGATGGGCTAGAGCAGCACCTGGGGGGGGTTCCCCGAGGGAGGCACAACCCGTCAGGCCGCGCTTGGGACCCCATGCGCGCCCAGGTGGGTTGTGCCCATATTGGTGGCCTCCCGCACCCCTTCTTCGCCCTATAAAAACCCAAATATTCCAAAACCCTTTGGGGTAGCCTAGATCAGAAGTTCCGCCGCCGCAAGGCCTCTGTATCCACAAGAGCCAATCTAGACCCCATTTTGGCACCCTGCCGGAGGGGGGAATCATCACCGGTGGCCATCTTCATCATCCCGGTGGCCACCACGATGAGGAAGGAGTAGTCCACCCTCGGGGCTGAGGGTTTGTACCAGTAGCTATGCGTTTAATATCTCTCTCTCTCTCTCGTGTTCTTGAGATGTCACAATCTTGATGTATCGCGGGCTTTGTTAATATAGTCAGATCATATGGTGATTTCCCCTCTCTATGTTGTTGTGATGAATTGAGTTTTTCCCTTTGAGATTTCGTTGTCATCGGATTGAATACTTTTATGGATTTGAGAACACTTGATATATGTCTTGCAATTGAATACTCGTGGTGAAAATGGGGTATCGTATTGATTCACTTGATATATGTTTTGGCACTCAACTCGCGGATTCTCGAGGTGACATTGGGGTAATCTATGCATAGGGGTTGATGCACATTCTTGTCTTTATTTCTCCGTAGAAATCTTGGGGCACTCTTTGAAATTCTTTGTGTTGGATTGAATATTATAAATCTGAATTTGCTTTGGTGTTATTTTAGTACGAACTCTAGGATAGATCAAACGGAAAGAATAGCTTTGTGTTATTTTAGTATGTACTCTTGAATAGATCGAATGGAAAGAATAGCTTTGAGGTGGTTTCGTACCCTACAAACAATTTTGTCTTATGTTCTCCGCTAGATAGGAGCTCTGGAGTGATTCTTCATCGCACTTTGAGGGATGGTTATATGATCCAACTATGTTAGCATTGTTGAGAGATTGCACTAGTGAAAGTATGCACCCTAGGCCTCATTTTCCATCATTGCAATACCGCTTTTGTGCCCGTTTACTATTTGCTACCTTTCTGTTTTTATTTATTCAGATTATAAAAATATATTTCTACCATTCATATTACACTTTTATCACCATCTCTTCGTGGAACTAGTGCACCTATACAATTTGCCATTGTATTGGGTGTGTTGGGGACACAATAGATTTCTTGTATTTGGTTGCAGGGTCGTTTGAGAGAGACCATCTTCATCCTACACCTCTCCTGGATTGATAAATCTTAGGTCATCCACTTGAGGAAAAATTGCTACTGTCCTACAAAACTCCGCGCTTGGAGGCCCAACACGTGTCTACAAGAATAAAGTTGCATAGTAGACATCAAGCTCTTTTCTGGCGCCGTTGCCGGTGAGGTGAGTGCTTGAAGGTATATCTTTAGATCTTGCAATCGAATCTTTTAGTTTCTTGTCTTATCACTAGTTTGGTTTATAAAAGAAAACTAAAAATGGAATTTAGGTTGCATCATATTATTGATCATCTTTATAATATCTTTCTTAAAAATGATGGTTCGGAAAATTGTGCTCAATTGTTAGAAGAAGAAGTCAATAAAATGTTTGGCACAAAATACTTGAATGATGAGCATGATTGCAATGTTGTTAGTAAGAACTCTTTGAATATCCATGATGCTAATGATATGCAAAGCCATAAGCTTGGGGATTCTATGTTTGATGAAGATGATATTTTTAGTCCCCCGAGTTTTGATGAGCAAGTTTATTATGATGAAAGCATGCCTCCTATCTTTGATGATTATGGTGATGACATGTATGCTATATTGAATAATGATAACCATGAAACTTGTCAAAATAATTTTAATTTTCAATCTCATGATAGTTATTTTGTTGGGTCTGCTCCCACCACTATTCATGAGAATAAATTTGCTTATGTGGAGAGTAATAAAATTTCTATGCTTATGCATCATGAAAAGAATGCTTTATGTGATAGTTATATTGTTGAATGCATTCATGATGCTACTAAAAATTATTATGAGGGAGGAACTTATGCTTGTAGGAATTGCAATAATATCAAGTTTCCTCTCTATGTGTTGAAAATATTGAAGTTATGCTTGTTTTGCCTTCCTATGCTAGTTGATTCTTGCTCCCATAAATTATTTGCTCACAAAATCCCTATGCATAGGAAGTGGGTTAGACTTAAATGTGATAGTCATATGCTTCATGATGCTCTATGTGTGTTCCAATTCTTTACTTTTATGTGAACATCATTGAAATCATCATGCCTAGCTTAAAAGGCATTAAAGAAAAGCGCGTGTTGGGAGACAACCCAACACTTACCCCTACTGAGGCAGTACAGTGGAACACCCAACAACCATTGTCCAACATGCAGTGTGGAAACTAACACATTGGCTTAATAAAAGCACAGGCCACATCTAATAGGTTCAAGTTGCCATGTTAACAAACAAAAAGATGTGGCAACTGAGGTAGTTCAAATTAGAACAGACAACTACCGGTCTACAACGTATAATGTGGAAACTCACGCATTGGCCTGGTAAAAAATGAGTTGCCATGTACTACAATCAAATATGTTGTACTATCACAAAAACAACATGGCAACGAAGCGAGTACGTGGTACATACAAACTACCATTACTCTACATATGACATGGCAACTGTCATAGTTGATTCTGAAAATTAGTTGCCACTTAGAAGAATATTTGTAGGTAAACAAAATGCAATGAAATTGCCGTGACTGCCATTATCCCACACTTAAATATGCATCTACCTAGATATAGGGATCATACACAACTATCGCTCCCTGAGTTTGGATCTCATAAACTGCCATTATCCTACACAGGACATGGCAACTGACATAGTTGATTCTAAAAATTAGTTGCCATCAATGAGGATAGTTGTGGATAAAACAAGTGTATTGAAATTGCCATGACTGCCATGATCCTACACATTGAAATGCACCTAACTAGATCTAGGGTTCATACACAGCTATCATACCCCTCAATTCAATGGCAACAACACCCTAAAACGGTGAAGATCATAGCCTTCGAGACAATCACAACTAACAATTAGAAATCGCTCACGAGTGTAATTGTAGGAATCTAATCTCCCGTACATAGAGAGGTGGTTGCCGACCGGGCGAGCCTCACCGGCCTGACTACCACCGCGATGGCGACGGGACTGCGCAATGTCGCCCTAAAATGGCACACACACGACTCCCCCGCCGACGGGGACGCTGGAGCGGCCGCGAATCCACCTGAATCTCGAGAGGGCTTGACAGGAATGTGACCAGGGAGGAAGGGGGACAGTACAGAAGTTTGGACAGCCTTACCTTCTCACTGCGGCTGCTCCGGCGACGACGCTCCGGTCCGGCGAACACCAGCAACGACCGTGAATGTCGTCGACTCTTCCGTCGCCGCTGCCGCCTCCTCCTCTCGTCTTCTCCTTCAATTGAATGGAACTGCCTGTGGATGGTGGGTTGGGAAGTAATGAAGGGGATGGGAAGAAATCGCAACAACATTGAGGGGGAAATGGCCAGTCGAGGGAGACGGGGACAGAAGTCGTGCGCCACGCATGCGAGCGCGATGGTAGTTCCACGCACGCCCCAAGTCGCCACTGGTGACGGCTGAGGGAGAAACGGCGTGCGGGCGAACTGACGACGACGCCACACATCGGCGTTGTCCTACGTGGCAACAGTGACGCCCGGATAATCAAGCTACAGTAACCTCTGATCATGATGCCACGTCGTCATGATTATTGTTGCTAATCTCGCGTCAGTTCGAAACCCAGTTTAAATTTTAAAAATAAAGTCAAACAATAAAAGTTTCCAAATATTAAAACTAAAATGCTGTAGACGAACCAAATATTGCATAGGTAATTATGGTCGAGAAACCACACTTTTATAAAATGTTTAAATACTCTAAAATAATTAAAACAGTAGTTAAAGCAATTAAATAAATGCTTTTTAAATTGTAGAAATATTAAACTATTTTATTTTGAAGCCAAACTAATTGTGGCAGTATCCTAATTAATAATACTAATTTACGGGCTAAGTTCATAATTTAAAAAAAAACTAAAAATAAGAGGTATTTAAAAGAAAACATAAACTATAAAAAAAGGAAAGGGCAAAACAAAGCCACATACCCCCGGCTTACTGGGCCAAACGGCCTAGCTGGCTAGCCCAACTGGCCCCAACCGGCCCAACCCGCACTCTCCTTAACCCCATCGACAGGAACCCTAGGTTCCAACCACTACCCAGTCGCCCCCCCCCCCCACGATCCCCTTCTCCCCTTCCCGCGCGA
>NC_041387.1:138309748-138356269 GCF_002162155.2 Triticum dicoccoides | reverse complement strand
CCCGCCTCCACCACCACTATCGAGCCGGCGCTTCGCCGTCTCGGTCGCGTCCGGCGCGGCTCCCCGCGGCCCCGGCGAGCACGCCCGCGCCCGAGGGCTGCCGCCTCCGCCCCGCAGCTTCTCCGTCGTTGAGCGCCATTCGCCGGAGCCGTCAACCGTCGCCGCCGTCATCCTCATCTCCCCCCGAGCCGCTTCACCAAGCCTCGCCGCCCCTCGTCCCTACAACGCTGGTGAGGCCACCGGTCTCCTCTCCCCTCGATCTCTGTCGCCGGCTGCCTCGTCCAACGCACGCCCGCGGCGGCCTCGCCTCCGTCCCGTGCCCACGGCTCGCCATGCCTCCCCTCGCCCCTCAGCTGCGTGCTGCAGGAGGCGCCGCTCCGCCCCGCCCCTGGCCACCGGCCCCTCGCACCCTTAGCCTCCTCCCCTACTGCTGCAGCCTCGAACCGTCGGGCCGCGCCTGCTTCCGCACGCCCGCGTCAGCCCCATCCGCCGCTGCTCCACGGCTCACCGGAGCCCGCCTCCCCTGGTGGCCTTGGGCACGCGCCCGCGCGCCACCGTCCCCTGCGCTCGCCGTCGCAGCGAACTGCGGCCCCGGTCAGTCGACGCCCGGGTCCGGCGCCCCTGGGCTCCGTCCGCCGCACCCGGGTCAGCCTCTACGGGTGCCCACGCCCGTGCCCGTTTCCCGTCACCCGCGCGCCCGTTTGGCCCCTGGGCCAATGACAAGGGGCCCCCACGCCCCTGAACGTATTTATAAAAATAAAAATAAAAATAGAAAAATAAATAGTTAATTAATTAATTAGAGAAATAATTAACTTAATTAATTTTGTTTAATTAAGCTAAACAAGTAACTAAGCTAATTAAATATTATTATCTAATTAACCTGGTTAGTTAATTAGTTATTTAATTAGTATGACAGTGGGGCCCACCCCTAATTAATTCTGATTAGATTAAATTAAATTTGGATAATTAACATGTGTCTCTGACCAGTGGGACCCACTGGTCAGGTTGACCAGTCAACTCTGTTGACTGCTGATGTCAGCATGACATCATGCTGATGTCATTATTCTATTTTCGAATTAATTTAAATAATTAATTAAATTCCAGAAATTAATAAAATCTTTAGAAAATCATAACTTTTAATCCGTAACTCAGATTAAATTATTTTCAACATGAAAGTTGCTCAAAACGACGAGACGAATCCGGATACGAAGCCCGTTCCTCCACCACACATCCCTAGCATAGCAAGCATGCAACTTTCCCCCTTCGGTTCATCTGTCCGAAAACGCGAAACACCGGGAATACTTTTCCGGATATTTTCCCCCTTCGTCATTATCACCTACTACCGCGATTGGGCACACCTAGCATCGTTACTTGTCATGTCATGCATCGATATGCATCTGTTTGCATGGTATTCATTGTTTCTTCCCCCTCTTCTCTCCGGTAGACTGCGAGACCGACACTGCTGCTGCCCAGTTCGACTACGGAGTTGACGACCCCTCCTTCTTGCCAGAGCAACCAGGCAAGCCCCCCTTGATCACCAGATATCGCCTATTCTTCTCTATATTGCTTGCATTAGAGTAGTGTAGCATGTTACTGTTCGGTTACTCATATTCTGTTGCATAGCCTGTCATTGTTGCTACAGTCATTGATAACCTACCCGCAATCCTAAATGCTTAGTATAGGATGCTAGTTTATCATCATTGGCCCTACATTCTTGTCAGTATGCCTTGCTATACTATCGGGCTGTGATCACTTGGGAGGTGATCACGGGTATATACTATACATACATACACTTTACAGATGGTGACTAAAGTTGGGTCAGCTCGTTGAGTACCCGCAAGTGATTCTGATGTGGGGGATGGAAGGACAGGTGGCTCCATCCCGGTAGAGGTGGGCCTGGGTTCCCGACGGCCCCCAACTGTTACTTTGTGGCGGAGCGTCAGGGCAGGTTGAGACCGCCTAGGAGAGAGGTGGGTCTGGCCCTGTTCGGCGTTCGTGGATACTTAACATGCTTAACGAGATCTTGGTATTTGATCTGAGTCTGGCCACTGGCCTATACGCACTAACCAACTACGCGGGAACAGTTATGGGCACTCGACGTCGTGGTATCAGCCGAAGCCTTCTTGACGTCAGCGACGGAGCGGCGCGCGCTGGATTGGACTGGAACGCCTACTCTTGTATAAGCTAGGCTAGGTCTGCTTCCGGCCGCCCTCGCAACGTGCAGCTGTGCAATGGGCGATGGGCCCAGACCCCTGCGTGCATAGGATTTAGACCGGCGTGTTGACCTCTCTGTTGTGCCTAGGTAGGGCTGCGACGTGTTGATCTTCCGAGGCCGGGCATGACCCAGGAAAGTGTGTCCGGCCAAATGGGATCGAGCGTGTTGGGTTATGTGGTGCACCCCTGCAGGGAAGTTAATCTATTCAAATAGCCGTGATCTTCGGTAACAGGACGACTTGGAGTTGTACCTTGACCTTATGACAACTAGAACGGATACTTAATAAAACACACCCTTCCAAGTGCCAGATACAACCCGGTGATCGCTCTCTAACAGGGCGACGAGGAGAGGATCGCCGGGTAGGATTATGCTATGCGATGCTACTTGGAGGACTTCAATCTACTCTCTTCTACATGCTGCAAGACGGAGGCTGCCAGAAGCGTAGTCTTCGACAGGATTAGCTATCCCCCTCTTATTCTGGCATTCTGTAGTTCAGTCCACTGATATGGCCTCCTTACACATATACCCATGCATATGTAGTGTAGCTCCTTGCTTGCAAGTACTTTGGATGAGTACTCACGGTTGCTTTGCTCCCTCTTTTCCCCCGTTTTCCTCTTCTTCTCGGATGCCGCAACCAGACTTTGGAGCCCAGGAGCCAGATGCCACCGTCGATGATGACTACTACACTGGAGGTGCCTACTACTACGTGCAGGCTGCTGACGACGACCAGGAGTAGTTAGGAGGATCCCAGGCAGGAGGCCTGCGCCTCTTTTGATCTGTATCCCAGTTTGTGCTAGCCTTCTTAAGGCAGACTTGTTTACTTATGTCTGTACTCAGATATTGTTGCTTCCGCTGACTCGTCTATGATCGAGCACTTGTATTCAAGCCCTCGAGGCCCCTGGCTTGTATTATGATGCTTGTATGACTTATTTATGTTTTTAGAGTTGTGTTGTGATATCTTCCCGTGAGTCCCTGATCTTGATCGTACACGTTTGTGTGCATGATTAGTGTACGATTGAGTCGGGGGCGTCACAAGTTGGTATCAGAGCCGACTGCCTGTAGGAATCCCCCTTCCACACTCCTTGGCCGAAGTCGAGTCTAGACATTGCAAAACTTTTACTAACATGGCTGTGTGCCTTACGGGCCCACGTCGCCATTGGGTGGTATTAGGATCTTCTACTCCTCGATCTGTACTCTGGGAATCTGATCTCTCTTCTATTCGGGTTAAACGATTTTTTTACCAACTCTGACTCTAGGTTCTCGATAGTACTTTCTTCCGCAGAGCCTTTTCAGTCCAGATGATTACTTTGTGCACCGAAGGATTCCGAAGATACCTTCCGATATTCTCCTGAGACCTTGTGCCCGTTGCTTTTGCAATTCCCTACCACTGCAATATCCCTATGGATAAATACTTACACCAGTCGTCCTTACTTTATACCCAGTCGATCTTGTTATTACAAGATACCTCGAAATTCTCTCTAATGTTCTGAGAATACTTTGTGCCTACTGCCTTGCAGTTCTTTGCTACATGAATACCACTACGGATAATTTCTTGCACTTACCGAGTATCCACTCATCCCCAGTTGATTCATGTATGTCACCAATCCTCGAAATATCATTCGATCTTCCGAAAATCTTGAGCATCCTATTGCTCTTGAAATTCTTGATTGCTTGCATTATGGTTAATCCCATAAGTCTAGTAATCTTGTTGACATCCATTGTCATTGTCATTTTGAGTCCGTTGATTCGATTTGTTGCGAATGCTCGCAATCCTCAAACAGATCCTAGAATTCATCCTTCCAGCTCAGACGTCGTTTTAATCATGAGCTGGTTCTCGCCAATTAAATTGTCGTCGATTGTGCCCCTAAGTCTATTGAACTTATCCATCCTTGATTAGAGCGTCTGCTTCTGATCCTTCGCTTTGTAAATCATAATTCCTTAGAAATTGAGCTCTAAGTTATTCAGTTGTTTCTATAATCCAATGTCTTTGCCTTGCTTCTTCCTCTGGTTGTGTGTCGATACTCACCCCAGATCCTTTTTTGGATTTATCCGACAATGTCCTTCATTTGGATATATACCGTATTTGGTAAATTATATCCTCTGCTTTGTCAACCATGCTCTGCTACCGAGCTTGTGTCATTTACTCCTGAAGTTTGTGGTATATGTTCCTAAGACCGATGGGTTGGACATCTGCCTTCTCTAAACTGTGTGAACCCAGAAACTACTACGGGTCATACTCTACTAGTGTTATGTCAGATAAAATTTCAACACACAATTTCGTTGAAGGCGAGAAGCGAATGAAAGGTTATGCATTAAAGAAGTGGGAGTCGACCTTGAACTTTGTGTTCATGCCCATGGACACGATGTAGATCTTATCATTAAAAGCTTGTCTTAAATTAATTATTCCCTTGGTATAAGTTCATCTTATATCTGGGATCTGGCCTTTTGCAATCGTGGTTCCGACCATATGTTCTTCCTTGATCCCATTTCTTGGGCAAGTTTAAACACTTGTCCTCTGCAAAGCAATACCCCAGACCAACCTCTACTTTGGTCTGTCGTCGAGTAACCCCTGGTATCTCGAGGATATCACGCCATTGCACTACATTACCCTGTCCTTTGATGGAGTACTACCTTTACCCTGTCTTTGTCACTTCATGCTTCTAGGTTGTTTGTTAACCGAGAACACCGATAAGTGAATCGATTCAGCACTCTGATTCAATAACTCTAAGTAATTTTCGTTGCTTACGAGTTTAATAATCCTTTAAGTCATTCCTAGCCTGATCAGCTATATCATCATCATACTAATTTTTTTTAACTGTGCTACCTGGTCCTTATTCCCGGAGCACAACTTTCAACGATGAACTAAGCTTGCGTCGATTTTCGTCGTCATAGCATTTCTCCTTGAACAACAAACTTGATTTCGAGTTTGTGTCCTAACCGTGGTTCCAATAACCATTCGCTTCATCATTCGTTTGACTTGATGTCATCGTCGATCGATTACATCTTCGTGTAACCTCTCGACAAATGTGTCATGATCATCATCAACCTTATGAGCTTTTCCAGGATGTCAATCGGATTCATGATGAGAAATACCATCCTTGCCTCAATGATTTGTGTTATCATCAACCACTTTATTGCCTTCCCTCCAACACAAACTTGTTCGTGTTTTGTGTTATACCTTGAGTTCCTTGCTGTCCAGCATCTGTTCTTCTTTATCTTGTAATATTACCATCTTTTATGTCAAGGATGTCGTGAGAAATTCACCACCCTTAAGAATTCTTGATACCAGTTATACTTATTAACATCACCATTCTTTCTTGGTCCCCGTGTTGTTTCTAACCAGAATACCGACAAATGGTCTATGATGTGTAAATTCTAAACTTCGAGCAACCCTCTTGCTCTGAAGTTATTGGTCTATAGTTTCATTCTACGACTATGGCTTATTGAATCACCATCCTGACATTGGTCGTGCAACCCAACCCATATTTTGGGCCCACCTTTCAACCAATGTTTAATTGTGTATGTTTTCCTCAAGCATACTTCCTTATATCATTTGATCTGACAAATGTTATCTCCTTGTTCACTTAATTGTGGAAATCCATCTTTTGGAAATCTTGATGAATTCCCGTTGAGTTCACCAGACACCTCCTTGTCCTCTCCTTGGGTTAATGATGAACTCTTGTTAACGGAAATCACTTCATAGTTCATTTCCCGAGAATCTTACATTATCATCTCGTCAATTGTGTTGCACCTTTTCTTCTCAGGCATACTAAGTCGGAGGTATCCTGACCCCAATCGGATCTGAACCTCGGTCAGATATGATGGTTGGAACATATTTCCAAGAGTTATAACATTGGTCCTTATATATCGGTAAGGTGATGTCATGCCTAGCACACCTGGCCGGTGGCCCTATTGTTATAGTTCTTCCTTTTAGCAATGGTAGTCATTCTTCTGTGAGGAAATTTGAAGACTTATTCTATAAGTTGTTCCTGATAGATCCCTTGTGTTTCCAAAGTCTGATCTTCACCTGATGACCATGTCAATGCTATCTCAAAGCATGTCGGTTGTACTCTGATTTTTAACAAGAACATTTGAAGCCCAATGCTAAATGTTTCCTGCTCAATTATCCAAACACCGTTGTATGGGTAATGTCACGAAATTCCTCTCCCTTTACCTCAATGGTTCTCTACTTTCTATCTTGTCATGGATATCATGCCCCGCTTGTCCTTGGGAAGGATATACCCCTGAAATGTATGTGTATACACATTTTTCTTCCCATTGTTCTGATTAAACCTGGTAATCACCTTTCCTTTCCATTGGTTTGCTTAACCCTTCTTGTAATCTATATTATATGAGCAGTAGTATTCTTCTGCTTATGTAAAACACCTTGGTGTACAACCGTGTCAGTAAGACCCTGTTGCTTTTGTTGATAGCATTCCGGTAACCACCGATGGACGAGAACTTTGCCTATTGGTCCGCCTTGTTCAACGAGCAGGAAAATGGTTCTCTTCGTCCCTCGCCCTAGGTACCAACATTGTTGCCGACATAACTGACATGGTACTCTCTGACATGCCTTGCTATCATGACCGTGCAAGATGTCACTGCTCCTTAAAAAAACACATGGTGGGCCCATAACCCACGGTTCCACAGGATCGAAACCTGACTCTCCTGTACACCCCCTATTCTCAAGGTTGTTCCTCGCACGTGACCTCGTATGTAATTCACGAGCCACCTTCCTAGTGACCTATTCTGGTATCAGACGCAATACTTATTCTCGTTGCTCTGAACCCCTTTTCACGCCCTGTTTCAGGCATCAAACGATTGCCTGCCCGCTTGAAACTTCTCTTGGTACCTTCTTACTTGCTCTCGATTTCTTCTTAAGTTCAATCCGAGAGTTACTTTCCGCAACCTTCCCCGATGTTAAGTACCAGATAGTCAACCTGGTAAGGCCCGCCCTTCCCGAGTCTTCCCCCATATCCTTTTCGTAAGTACGATGAAGATCCCGAAGACAGGATGATGACTTCATCATTTTGATCTGAAGCAGAAGTATGAAGGCATCAATATATTGGATTGACCTCTTCAAGAAGAGCAACCAACACCAAGAAGATCCGTTAGAATTTCGTAACCAATCTCTCCCCCTTACTCCCCTCCTAAATCTCGGGACGAGATTTCTTGTAGCGGAGGAGAATTGTGACGCCCAGATAATCAAGCTACAGTAACCTCTGATCATGGTGCCACGTCATCATGATTATTGTTGCTAATCTCGCATCAGTTCGAAACCCAGTTCAAATTTTAAAAATAAAGTCAAACAATAAAAGTTTCCAAACATTAAAACTAAAATGTTGTAGACGAACCAAATATTGCATAGGTAATTATGGTCGAGAAACCACACTTTTATAAAATGTTTAAATACTCTAAAATAATTAAAACAGTAGTTAAAGCAATTAAATAAATGTTTTTTAAATTGTAGAAATATTAAACTATTTTATTTTGAAGCCAAACTAATTGTGGCAGTATCCTAATTAATAATACTAATTTAGGGGATAAGTTCAAAATTAAAAAAAAACTAAAAATAAGAGGTATTTAAAAGAAAACATAAACTATAAAAAAAGGAAAGGGCAAAACAAAGCCACATACCCCCGGCCTACTGGGCCAAACGGTCTAGCTGGCTAGCCCAACTGGCCCCAACCGGCCCAACCCGCACTCTCCTTAACCCCACCGACAGGAACCCTAGGTTCCAACCACTACCCAGTCGCCCCCCCACGATCCCCTTCTCCCCTCCCCGCGTGATCTGGATCGGGCGCACGCCCTGCCCCCGACGCGGTCGCCCCCGTCGTCGATCCTCACCTCCCTGTCTGGCCTCGACCGGCACCCGCCTCCGCCACCACTGTCGAGCCGGCGCTTCGCCGTCTCGGTCGCGTCCGTCGCGGCTCCCCGCGGCCCCGGCGAGCACGCCCGCGCCCGAGGGCTGCCGCCTCCGCCCCGCAGCTTCTCCATCGTTGAGCGCCATTCGCCGGAGCCGTCAACCGTCGCCGCCGTCATCCTCATCTCCCCCTCCCGAGCCGCTTCACCAAGCCTCGCCGCCCCTCGTCCCTGTAACGCTCGTGAGGCCACCGGTCTCCTCTCCCCTCGATCTCTATCACCGGCTCCGTCCACCCGCGCGCTCATGGCCGCGGCCTCATCCAACGCACGCCCGCGGCGGCCTCGCCTCCGTCCCGTGCCCACGGCTCGCCATGCCTCCCCTCGCCCCTCAGCTGCATGCTGCAGGAGGCGCTGCTCCGCCCCGCCCCTGGCCACCGGCCCCTCGCGCCATTAGCCTCCTCCTCTACTGCTGCAGCCTCGAACCGTCGGGCCGCGCCTACTTCCGCATGCCCGCGCCGGCCCCATCCGCCGCTGCTCCGCGGCTCACTGGAGCCCGCCCCCCTGGTGGCCTCGGGCACGCGCCCGCGCCGCCGTCCCCTGCGCTCGCCGTGGCCGCGAACTGCGGCCCCGGTCAGTCGACGCCCGGGTCCGGCGCCCCTGGGCTCCGTCCGCCGCACCCGGGTCAGCCTCGACGGGTGCCCACGCCCGTGCCCGTTTCCCGTTACCCGCGCGCCCGTTTGGCCCCTGGGCCAATGACAAGGGGCCCCCACCCCCTGAACGTATTTATAAAAATAAAAATAAAAATAGAAAAATAAATAGTTAATTAACTAATTAGAGAAATAATTGAAGGAAATATGCCCTAGAGGCAATAATAAAGTTATTATTTATTTCCTTATATCATGATAAATGTTTATTATTCATGCTAGAATTGTATTAACCGGAAACATAATACATGTGTGAATACATAGACAAACATATAGTCACTAGTATGCCTCTACTTGACTAGCTCATTAATCAAAGATGGTTATGTTTCCTAACCATAGACATGTGTTGTCATTTGATTAATGGGATCACATCATTAGGAGAATGATGTGATTGACATGACCCATTCCGTTAGCCTAGCACTTGATTGTTTAGTATATTGCTATTGCTTTCTTCATGACTTATACATGTTCCTGTAACTATGAGAATTATGCAACTCCTGTTTACCAGAGGAACACTTTGGGTACTACCAAACATCACAACGTAACTGGGTGATTATAAAGGAGTACTACAGGTGTCTCCGAAGGTACATGTTGAGTTGGCGTATTTTGAGATTAGGTTTTTGTCACTCCAATTGTCGGAGAGGTATCTCTGGGCCCTCTCGGTAATGCACATCATTATAAGCCTTGCAAGCAATGTGACCAAATGAGTTGGTTACGGGATGATGCATTACGGAACGAGTAAAGAGACTTGCCGGTAACGAGATTGAACTAGGTATTGGATACCGACGATCAAATCTCGGGAAAGTAACATACCGATGACAAAGGGAACAACGTATGTTGTTATGCGGTTTGACCGATAAAGATCTTCATAGAATATGTAGGAACCAATATGGGCATCCAGGTTCCGCTATTGGTTATTGACCGAGAATAGTTCTAGGTCATGTCTACATAGTTCTCGAACCCGTAGGGTCCGCACGCTTAACGTTATGATGACAGTTTTATTATGATTTTATAAGTTTTGATGTACCGAAGTTTTTTCGGAGTCCCGGATGTGATCACGGACGTAACGAGGAGTCTCGAAATGGTCGAGACATAAAGATCGATATATTGGAAGCCTATATTTGTGTTGGGGAACATAGTAATTTCAAAAAATTTCCTACGTACACGCAAGATCATGGTGATGCATAGCAACGAGAGGGGAGAGTGTTCGTCCACGTACCCTCGTAGACCGTAAGCGGAAGCGTTATGACAACGCAGTTGATGTAGTCGTACATCTTCACGATCCGACTGATCCAAGTACCAAACGTACGGCACCTCCGAGTTCAGCACACGTTCAGCTCGATGACGATCCCCGGACTCCGATCCAGCAAAGTGTCGGGCATGAGTTCCGTCAGCACGACAGCGTGGTGATGATGATGATGTTCTATCGGCGGAGGGCTTCGCCTAAACTCCGCGACGATATGACCGAGGTGGAATATGGTGGAGGGGGGCACCGCACACGGCTAAGGAACAATCCGTAGATCAACTTCTGTGTCTATGGGGTGCCCCCTGCCCCCGTATATAAAGGAGGGAGGGGGAAGGCCGGCCGGCCCTTGTTGGGCGCGCCAGGAGGAAGAGTCCTCCTCCTAGTAGGACTAGGACTCCCCCTTTCCTACTCCTACTAGGAGGGGAAAGGAAGGGGGAGAGAGGGGAAGGAAAGAGGGGGGCGCCGCCCCCCCCCCCTCCTAGTCCAATTCGGACCAGAGGGAGAGGGGGCGCGCGGCCCACCCTGTCCGCCCCTCTCTCTTTCCACCAAGGCCCATGTGGCCCATTATCTCTCCCGGGGGGGTTCCGGTAACCCTCCGGCACTCCTGTTTTCTCCGAAAACGTCCGGAACACTTCCGGTGTCCGAATATAGTCGTCCAATATATCAATCTTTACGTCTCAACCATTTCGGGACTCCTCGTCATGTCCCCGATCTCATCCGGGACTCCGAACTCCTTCGGTACATCAAAACTCATAAACTCATAATATAACTGTCATCGAAACCTTTAGCGTGCGGACCCTATGGTTTCGAGAACTATGTAGACATGACCTAGAACTATTCTTGGTCAATAACCAATAGCGGAACCTGGATGCCCATATTGGCTCCTACATATTCTACGAAGATTTTTATCGGTCAAACCACATAACAACATACTTTGTTCCCTTTGTCATCGGTATGTTACTTGCCCGAGATTCGATCGTCGGTATCCAATACCTAGTTCAATATCGTTACCGGCAAGTCTCTTTACTCGTTATGTAATGCATCATTCCGTAACTTACTCATTAGCTACATTGCTTGCAAGGCTTATAGTGATGTGCATTACCAAGAGGGCCCAGAGATACCTCTCCGACAATCGGAGTGACAAAACCTAATCTCGAAATACGCCAACTCAACATGTACCTTCGGAGACACCTGTAGTACTCCTTTATAATCACCCAGTTACGTTGTGACATTTGGTAGTACCCAAAGTGTTCCTCCGGTAAACGGGAGTTGCATAATTCTCATAGTTACAGGAACATGTATAAGTCATGAAGAAAGCAATAGCAACATACTAAACGATCAAGTGCTAGGCTAATGGAATGGGTCATGTCAATCAGATCATTCTCCTAATGATGTGATCCCATTAATCAAATGACAACTCTTTTGTCCATGGCTAGGAAACATAACCATCTTTGATAAACGAGCTAGTCAAGTAGAGGCATACTAGTGACACTATGTTTGTCTATGTATTCACACATGTATTATGTTTCCGGTTAATACAATTCTAGCATGAATAATAAACATTTATCATGAAATAAGGAAATAAATAATAACTTTATTATTGCCTCTAGGGCATATTTCCTTCAGTCTCCCACTTGCACTAGAGTCAATAATCTAGCTCACATCGCTATGTGATTTAACACCAATATTCACATCTGCATGTGATTAATACCCATAGTTCACATCATCATGTGATCAACACCCAAAGGGTTTACTAGAGTCAATAATCTAGTTCACATCGCTATGTGATTAACACCCAAAAGAGTACAAAGGTATGATCATGTTTTGCTCGTGAGAGAAGCTTAGTCAATGGGTCTGTCATATTCAGAGCCGTATGTATTTCGCAAATATTCTATGTCCACAATGCTCTGCACGGAGCTACTCTAGCTAATTGCTCCCACTTTCAATATGTATCCAGATTGTGACTTAGAGTCATCTGGATTGCATCGTTGTAACTTTTACGACGGGCTCTTTTATCACCTCCATAATCGAGAAACATCTCCTTAGTCCTCACTAAGGATATTCTTGACCCATGTCCAGTGATCTACTTATTAGATCAAAATTGTATTCCTTTGCCAAACACAGAGCAAGGTATACAATAGGTCTGGTTCACATCATAGCATACTTTATAGAACCTATGACTGAGGCATAGGGAATGACTTTTAATTCTCTTTCTATTTTCTGCAATGGTCGGGTCTTGAGTCTTACTCAACTTCACACCTTGTAACACAGGAAAGAACTCCTTTCTTTGACTGTTCCATTTTGAACTATTTCAAAAATTTATCAAGGTATGTACTCATTGAAAAATCTTATCAAGCGTCTTGATCTATCTATATAGATCTTGATGCTCAATGTGTAAGCAGCTTCACCGAGGTCTTGCTTTGAAAAACTCTTATTCAAGTATCCTTATATGCTATCCAGAATTTCCATATCATTTCCAATTAACAATATGTCATCCACATATAATATTAGAAATGATATAGAGCTCCCACTCTCTTTCTTGTAAATACAGGCTTCTTCAAAAGTCTGTATAAAACCATATGCTTTGATCAACTCATCAAAGCGTATATTCCAACTCCGAGATGCTTGCACCAGTCCATTGATGGATCGCTGGAGCTTGCACAATTTGTTAGCACCTTTAGGATTGACAAAACCTTCTGGTTGCATCATATACAACTCTTCTTTAATAAATCCATTAAGGAATGCAGTTTTGACATCCATTTGCTAGATTTCATAAAATGTGGCAATTGCTAACATGATTCAGACAGACTTAAGCTTCGATACGAGTGAGAAAATCTCATCGTATTCAACACCTTGAACTTGTTGAAAACATTTCGCAACAAGTCGAGCTTAGTAGATAGTAACACTACTATCAATGTCCGTCTTCATCTTGAAGATCCATTTATTTAACATGGCTTGCTGATCATTGAGCAAGTCAATCAAAGTCCATACTTTGTTCTCATACATGGATCATATCTCAGATTTTATGGCCTCAAGCCATTTCATGGAATCTGGGCTCATCATCGCTTCCTCATAGTTCGTAGGTTCATCATGGTCTAGTAACATGACTTCCAGAACAGGATTACCGTACCACTCTGGTGCGGATCTTACTCTGGAAGACCTACGAGGTTCTGTAGTAACTTAATTTGAAGTTTCATGATCATCATCATTAACTTCCTCACTAATTGGTGTAGTAGTCACAGGAACAGATTCTTGTGATGAACTACTTTCCAATAAGGGAGCAGGTACAGTTACCTCATCAGGTTCTACTTTCCTCCCACTCACTTCTTTCGAGAGAAACTCCTTCTCTAGAAAGGATCCATTCTTAGCAATGAATAACTTGCCTTCCGATCTGTGATAGAAGGTGTACCCAATAGTTAACTTTGGGTATTATATGAAGACGCACTTCTCCGATTTGGGTTTGAGCTTATCAGGTTGAAACTTTTTTCATATAAGCATCGCAACTCCAAACTTTAAGAAACGACAGCTTAGGTTTACTGCTAAACCATAGTTCATACGGTGTCGTCTCAACGGATTTAGATGGTGCCCTTTTAAACGTGAATGCAGCTATCTCTAATGCACAACCCCAAAACGATAGTGGTAAAACCGATAAGAGACATCATAGATCGCACCATATCCAATAAAGTGCGGTTACGATGTTCGGACACACCATAACGTTGTGGTGTTCCAGGTGGTGTGAGCTGTGAAACTATTCCACATTGTTTTAATTGAAGACCAAACTCGTAACTCAAATATTCGTCTCCGCGATCAGATCATAGAAACTTTATTTTCTTGTTACGATGATTTTTCCACTTCACTCTGAAATTCTTTGAACTTTTCAATTATTTCAGACTTATGTTTCATCAAGTAGATATACCCATATCTGCTCAAATCATTTTGTGAAGGTCAGAAAATAACGATACTTGCCACGAGCATCAACACTCATTGGATCGCATACATCGGTATGTATTATTTCCAGTAAGTCAGTAGCTTGTTCCATTGTTCCGGAGAACGGAGTTTTTAGTCATCTTGCCCAAAAGGCACGGTTCACAAGCATCAAATGATTCATAACCAAGTGATTCCGAAAATCCATCTTTATGGAGTTTCTTCATGCGCTTTACACCGATATGACCCAAACGGCAGTGCCACAAATAAGTTGCACTATCATTATTAACTTTTCATCTTTTGGCATCAATATTGTGAATATGTGTATCACTACGATCGAGATCCAACAAACTATGTTCATTGGGTGTATGACCATCGAAGGTCTTATTCATGTAAACAGAACAACAATTATTCTCTGATTTTAAATGAATAACCGTATTGCAATAAACATGATCAAATCATATTCATGCTCAACGCAAACACCAAATAACATTTATTTAGGTTCAACACTAATCCCGAAAGTATAGGGAGTGTGCGATGATGATCATATCAATCTTGGAACCACTTCCAACACACATCATCACATCACCCTCAACTAGTTTCTGTTTATTCTGTAACTCCTGTTTCAAGTTACTAATCTTAGCAACCGAACAAGTATCGAATACTCAAGGGTTACTATAAACACTAGTAAGGTACACATCAATAACATGTATATCAAATATACCCTTGTTCACTTTGCCATCCTTCTTATCCACCAAATATTCAAGGCATTTCCGCTTCTAGTGACCATTTCCTTTGCAGTATAATCACTCAGTTTCAGGCTTTGGTCCAGCTTTGGGCTTCTTCGCGGGACTGACAACTTGCTTGCCATTCTACTTGAAGTTCCCTTTCTTTCCCTTTGCCCTTTTCATGAAACTAGTGGTCTTGTCAATCATCAACACTTGATGCTCTTTCTTGATTTCTACCTTCGTTGATTTCAACATCACGAAGAGCTCGGAATCGTTTTCGTCATCCCTTGCATACTACAGTTCATCACAAAGTTCTACTAACTTGGTGATGGTGACTAGAGAATTATGTCAATCACTATCTTATCTGGAAGATTAACTCCCACTTGATTCAAGCGATTGAAGTACTCAGACAATCTGAGCACATGCTCACTAGTTGAGCGATTCTCCTCCATCTTTTAGCAATAGAACTTGTTGGAGACTTCATATCTCTCAACTCGGGTATTTGCTTGAAATATTAACTTCAATTCCTGGAACATCTCATATGGTCCATGACGTTCAAAACATCTTTGAAGTCCCGATTCTAAGCCGTTAAGCATGGTGCACTAAACTATCAAGTAGTCATCATATTGAGCTAGCCAAACGTTCATAACGTCTACATCTGCTCCTGCAATAGGTCTGTCACCTAGCGGTGCATCAAGGACATAATTCTTCTGTGCAGCAATGAGGATAAACCTCAGATCACGGACCAAGTCCGCATCATTGCTACTAACATTTTTCAACATAGTTTTTTTCTAGGAACACATATAAAAACATAGGGAAGCAAAAACATAGGGAAGCAACAACGCAAGCTATTGATCTATAACACAATTTGCAAAATACTACCAGGACTAAGTTCATGATAAATTCAAGTTCAATTAATCATATTACTTAAGAACTCCCACTTAGACAGACATCTCTCTAGTCATCTAAGTGATCACGTGATCCAAATCAACTAAACCATAACCGATCATCACGTGAGATGGAGTAGTTTTCAATGGTGAACATCACTATGTTGATCATATCTACTATATGATTCATGCTCGACCTTTCGGTCTCCGTGTTCCGAGGCCATATCTGCATATGCTAGGCTCGTCAAGTTTAACCTGAGTATTCCGCATGTGCAAAATTGTCTTGCACCCGTTGTAGATGGACGTAGAGCTTATCACACCCGATCATCATGTGGTGTCTGGGCACGACGAAATTTGGCAACGGTGCATACTCAGGGAGAACACTTCTTGATAATTTTAGTGAGAGATCATCTTTAAATTCTACCGTCAATCAAAGCAAGATAAGATGCATAAAGGATAAACATCACATGCAATCAATATAAGTGATATGATATGGCCATCATCATCTTGTGCTTGTGATCTCCATCTTCGAAGCACCGTCTTGATCACCATCGTCACCGGCGCGACACCTTGATCTCCATTGTAGCATCGTTGTCGTTACGCTATCTATTGCTTCTACGACTATCGCTACCGCTTAGTGATAAAGTAAAGCAATTACAGGGCGTTTGCATTTCATACAATAAAGCGACAACCATATGGCTCCTGCCAGTTGCCGATAACTTCGGTTACAAAACATGATCATCTCATACAATAAAATATAGCATCACGTCTTGACCATATCACATCACAACATGCCCTGCAAAAACAAGTTAGACGTCCTCTACTTTGTTGTTGCAAATTTTACGTGGCTGCTACGGGCTTTAGCAAGAACCGTTCTTACCTACGCATAAAAACCACAACGATAGTTCGTCAAGTTGGTGCTGTTTTAACCTTCGCAAGGACCGGGCGTAGCCACACTCGATTCAGCTAAAGTGAGAGAGACAGACACCCGCCAGCCACCTTTAAGCACGAGTGCTCGCAACGGTGAAACCAGTCTCGCGTAAGCGTACGCGTAATGTCGGTCCGGGCCGCTTCATCTCACAATACCGCCGAACAAAAGTATGACATGCTTGTAAGCAGTATGACTTGTATCGCCCACAACTCACTTGTGTTATACTCGTGCATATAACATCAACGCATAAAACCAGGCTCTGAAGCCACTGTTGGGGAACGTAGTAATTTCAAAAAAATTCCTACGTACAAGCAAGATCATGGTGATGCATAGCAACAAGAGGGGAGAGTGTTCGTCCACGTACCCTCGTAGACCGTAAGTGGAAGCGTTATGACAACGCGGTTGATGTAGTCGTACGTCTTCACGATCTGACCGATCCAAGTACCGAACGTACGGCACCTCCGAGTTCAGCACACGTTCAGCTCGATGACGATCCCCGGACTCCGATCCAGCAAAGTGTCGGGGATGAGTTCCGTCAGCACGACGGTGTGGTGACGACGATGATGATGTTGTACCGGTGCAAGGCTTCGCCTAAACTCAGCGACGATATGACCGAGGTGGAATATGGTGGAGGGGGGCACCGCACACGGCTAAGGAACGATCCGTAGATCAACTTCTATGTCTATGGGGTGCCCCCTACCCCCGTATATAAAGGAGGGAGGGGGAAGGCCGGCCGGCCCTTGTTGGGCGCGCCAGGAGGAAGAGTCCTCCTCCTAGTAGGAGTAGGACTCCCCCTTTCCTACTCCTACTAGGAGGGGAAAGGAAGGGGGAGAGAGGGGAAGGAAAGAGGGGGGCGCCGCCCCCCCCCCCCTCCTAGTCCAATTCGGACCAGAGGGAGAGGGGGCGTGCGGCCCACCCTGGCCGCCCCTCTCTCTTTCCACCAAGTCCCATGTGGCCCATTATCTCTCCCGGGGGGGTCCGGTAGCCCTCCAGCACTCCGGTTTTCTCCGAAAACGTCCGGAACACTTCCGGTGTCCGAATATAGTCGTCCAATATATCAATCTTTACGTCTCGACCATTTAGAGACTCCTCGTCATGTCCCTGATCTCATCCGGGACTCCGAACTCCTTTGGTACATCAAAACTCATAAACTCATAATATAACTGTCATCGAAACCTTAAGCGTGCGGACCCTACGGGTTCGAGAACTATGTAGACATGACCTAGAACTATTCTTGGTCAATAACCAATAGCGGAACCTGGATGCCCATATTGGCTCCTACATATTCTATGAAGATCTTTATCGGTCAAACCGCATAACAACATACTTTGTTCCCTTTGTCATCGGTATGTTACTTGCCCGAGATTCGATCGTCGGTATCCAATACCTAGTTCAATCTCGTTACCGGCAAGTCTCTTTACTCGTTACGTAATGCATCATTCCGTAACTAACTCATTAGCTACATTGCTTGCAAGGCTTATAGTGATGTGCATTACCGAGAGGGCCCAGAGATACCTCTTCGACAACCGGAGTGACAAAACCTAATCTCGAAATACGCCAACTCAACATGTACCTTCGGAGACACCTGTAGTACTCCTTTATAATCACCCAGTTACGTTGTGACGTTTGGTAGTACCCAAAGTGTTCCTCCGGTAAACGGGAGTTGCATAATTCTCATAGTTACAGGAACATGTATAAGTCATGAAGAAAGCAATAGCAACATACTAAACGATCAAGTGCTAGGCTAACAGAATGGGTCATGTCAATCACATCATTCTCCTAATGATGTGATCCTATTAATCAAATGACAACTCTTTTGTCCATGGCTAGGAAACAAAACCATCTTTGATAAACGAGCTAGTCAAGTAGAGGCATACTAGTGACACTATGTTTGTCTATGTATTCACACATGTATTATGTTTCCGGTTAATACAATTCTAGCATGAATAATAAACATTTATCATGAAATAAGGAAATAAATAATAACTTTATTATTGCCTCTAGGGCATATTTCCTTCAATTTGGACATCGAAATCGTTCCGGGTGAAATCGGCATTTTACCGGAGTACGGGGAGGTTACCGGAACCCCCCGGGGGGTTATTGGGCCTACATGGGCCTCGAGGGATAAGAGGGAAGGAGGCAGGAGGGGGCCGCGCGCCCCTCCCCTTCCTAGTCCGAATAGGACAAGGGAAGGGGGGCGGCGCCCCCCCCCCTTTCCTTCCCCTCTTCCTCCTCTTTCCCCCCTTCTCCTATTCCAACTAGGAAAGAAGGGAGTCCTACTCCCGGTGGGAGTAGGACTCCCCCCTTGGCGCGCCCTCCTTGGCCGGCTGCCTCCTCCCCCCTAGCTCCTTTATATACGGGGGCGGGGGGCACCCCATACACACACAAGTTGATCTACGGATCGTTCCTTAGCCATGTGCGGTGCCCCCCTCCACCATATTCCACCTCGGTCATATCGTCGCGGAGTTTAGGCGCAGCCCTGCGCCGGTAGAGCATCATCATCGTCACCATGCCGTCGTGCTGACAGAACTCATCCCCGAAGCTTTGTTGGATCGGAGCCCGGGGATCGTCATCGAGCTGAACGTGTGCTGAACTCAGAGGTGCCGTACGTACGGTACTTGGATCGGTCGGATCATGAAGACGTATGACTACATCAACCACGTTGTGCTAACGCTTCCGCTTACGGTCTACGAGGGTACGTGGACAACACTCTCCCCTCTCGTTGCTATGCCATCACCATGATCTTGCGTGTACATAGGAAATTTTTTGAAATTACTACGTTCCCCAACAGTGGCATCCGAGTCTAGGTTTTATGCGTTGATGTTATATGCACGAGTAGAACACAAGTGAGTTGTGGGCGATACAAGTCATACTGCTTACCAGCATGTCATACTTTGGTTCGGCGGTATTGTGAGATGAAGCGGCCCGGACCGACATTACGTGTACGCTTACGCGAGACTGGTTTCACCGTTACGAGCACTTGTGCTTAAAGGTGGCTGGCGGGTGTCTGTCTCTCTCACTTTAGCTGAATCGAGTGTGGCTACGCCCGGTCCTTGCGAAGGTTAAAACAGCACTAACTTGATGAACTATCGTTGTGGTTTTGATGCGTAGGTAAGAACGGTTCTTGCTAAGCCCGTAGCAGCCACGTAAAATTTGCAACAACAAAGTAGAGGACGTCTAACTTGTTTTTGCAGGGCATGTTGTGATGTGATATGGTCACAACGTGATGCTATATTTTATTGTATGAGATGATCATGTTTTGTAACCGAAGTTATCGGCAACTGGCTGGAGCCATATTGTCGTGGATTTGTCACGGCAGATGTCCTCATGAAAGGACTTAGTCGTGGAGCCATCGCTACGGTTTAACTTGAAGGGGTTAAAGCGGACACAAAGACACAAGGGTTTATACTAGTTCGGCCCCTTCGATGAAGGTAAAATCCTACGTCTAGTTGTGATGGAATTGATGTAGTTTCGATGGCTAGGGAGCAAACAAGCTTCTTCTAGGCTCGAGTTATTGTTGTCTGTCCTTGAACCGCCGCCGGGTCGTCCCCTTATATACACGGGTGACGCCCGTCGGTCCATAGAGTCCCACACCGGTTCATACTCGTATCCCGGTTGGTCTCTCTCTATTCCTAACTTACAATACAAGTTTACATACCAAGCCGGTTTACGGCTACAGGTTCTAAACCGACTACAGGCCTTGGGCCTTCATCTGCTTAATCACCTTTACATTACTAATGAAGTTAACCCGGCCCAGGTAGGCCGGTTCACGCCCAGTGGTAATACCCCCAACATTAGGCCCCAGATTGATTTGAACTGGTTCATGTCAATCCTTCACAAAAATCTTTGTCTTCAACATCTTCTGGTAATTGGTAAACCGCCATGTCGTCATCATCTCTGGTTGCTGTAAACCGGCATGACGTCATCATGAAGTTAACATTTATAACGCCTTCTTTTATTAATAGACCTGCGATACCCAAGGCAGCAACTCCACGTCCGAATCGTGTGGCTCCTGGATTCGCACGCCTGACACACGGCCTTTGCCTTATAAATAAGACCGAAGGGTCATTTCCTTTTCTCCCCTTTGTTTCTTTCTCTTCGTCTTCCTCGCATCGCCAGCCTCGGAGCTCCGCCGTCGCCATTAACTTCTGCCTCGTCTTGGGCCGCTGCATCAACCTGAACGTTCCAGAGCACTGCGGTATCTTTCCGCATCTTCCTCGATTCCGGTAAGCCTTCTGCTCTTCTTAACATAGATCTGTTCTAGGGTTTCATGTTCTTGCTGTGCTCCTCACTTGTTCTTGCTCATACCTAGATTCCTGGATAGATCTGTGAAACCCTGCTCTGATTAGCAGTAGCCTTGTAGCATCCACATGTAGTTTCACGCTCAAGTCCATAGATCTCATCTACATACCTGCCCATTGATTCACTTCCGCTCTGCTTTAATCTTTTGAATATTTTTTGTTTTTCTGAACTTGCTTCAGATCCATTACTACAATAGGACCTTGTGAAACCTGTTTCTGCATACTTAGCCATCCGCAGCCTCAATTGCTTTCAATGCTTAGATCAGGCGGTTTAACTTGGTATAGAAAAAGTTAATAAACCGGTATATACCATTAGTCCCCTTGTTGAACTGCCAGAACTCTTTGGCCATATAATGCCACTTCATAAAAATCCGGTTTAAGTATACTGCCCCCGGTTTAGCCTTGTTCATATCAGTGCCTTCTTTTATCCAACATGTTCTTGAACCGGAATCACCTATTTCTTGTAGATCTCACCATGGCCAAACAAGTATATGAGTGCAACTGGGTTCCTTCTCGTGTCACAGAAGCCCAGTTGGATGATTTAGTCTCGATCGGCGCTTTAGACAGCAAAGAGACTATCCACTGGAGGGTTCCCGGTAATGAATGTCCTCCCACACCTCAAGAGGGAGAGGTTGTGATCTTTGTGGATCACTTAGCCCGGGGCTTCAAACCGCCCGGCTCCAAATTTTACCGGGATGTTCTAGCCAATTTTCAACTTCGCCCGCAAGATATTGGCCCCAATTCCGTTACCAACCTATGTCACTTCCAACTGCTCTGTGAGGTGTACCTTCAAGAGAAACCCACAGTAGAATTGTTCAGAGACTTCTTCCACTTAAACCGCCACACAGAATTTACTGACGGTCCCAATACCGAATTGGGCGGTATGGCAATTCAGAAAAGGAAAGAAATCACTTATCCCCATGCCAAACTACACAGTCACCCCAAGGAATGGAATGCAACATGGTTTTACTGCAAAGATACTTCCCCTGGTGATGAAAATCCTTTGCCTGGCTTTCGTCCGGAACGGCTCAGCAATACACACCCCTTCCCACAAAGGTTAAGTGCCAAGGAGAGGAATAAATACGCTCCGCAATTATCCAAACTCCGAGCCTTCATGGACAACGGTTTAACAGGAGTTGATCTCGCACGCTGTTGGATATCATGGAGCATACTGCCTCTCAGCCGCGCTCCGGTTTGATGTGCAAATATACTGGCAGCGTTGATGACCCACTCCGACACACCAACATTCAGCTCTCCGAGGATGAAGTCACAGAGGCTGTGAAGAAAATGCTGAACGAACCGGAGCACCTCTGCACTCAAACCGGCCTGCCCCCTTTCTGTGCTACCAACAAACCGCCAGCTGTAAGATTTTGATTGTACTTTTTACTGAACCCGTTATTGCTATCTCTGTCTAACATCAACTGCTGCTTACCCAGGGTGATAATCCGTTTTGGAGCAAGAAGCTTCCACAAGACAAACCGGAGAAAGCAGATCGGCCAATCCGGCCAAAGAACAAGGTCGTCAAGAAGCCTGCCAAAAAGAGGAAAACCACTGCTTCATCTGATCCGGCTGTTGATGACGATGTGGGTAACTCGGACCCTGAGGTAGAACTCGATTCACTAGGCCTACTTTTTATACGCCTTATTGATGATGATACTTGTCAGGATGACGCTGAAGCCAGTAATGCTGATGTCGCTGAGGTAATTACTCTTTCTTCCGATTCGGATCCTTTGCCTTTGCCAAAATTTTGCCAGGCAAACCGAAAAGTTAAATTTTCTCATCCCCTTGCTTATTTGGATCCCAAATTTCTTATGAAGACATAGCAACATGAAGCTCGCCGCACAACCCGGCACAGCGGCCAGGTAGTTACCTCTGCCGGTTTACTGAACAGTCCGGTTCGAAAACACCGCTCCGAGGTCTCCGACCTTTTTATTAATTTATGTCCTAAAGTGGGTTTCATCCGTCAACCTCTTAATCCGTCCGACTCCGATTATCAGGTTACTTCCCATTCTTCCTCTGGTGAATCGTCGGCCACTCAGCTGCCACAACTTAAAACGGTTCTTGGGTAAGCTAGACTGAACATATGCTTCTGGTATACCACGTTACAACTTATGCTGTTCCTTAACTTTTTGTTTCTCTTTCAGGGCTAAACCTAAACCGAGCAAGAAAGCCCGCCTGAATAAAGCGGCCGAGGAAGATGCTGCCCTTGAATAGGACAAAACACCAGATCTTGAAGCATTCGTTCCTGAAGATATTCCCAATGATCCTCCTTTGCAAGATGATGCTATTACTGATAAGAGGCCTATCGGTACCTCAGTCCCTGTTGACCAGCCTGCCAGCTCCGTCCGGATCGATGGATCCCGCAGTCCTTCAAAGCCTGATGATAAACTGACCGCGCCAACGCAAACCGGCGAGTCCAAGGATGATGACGTTGTAATTACCGGCGTAGGTCGCTTTGAACCAGGGAATCACGTCACTTTGGCCAAGCATAGTGTAAAAGAAGATTCTCCTGGCATGAACAAAGGCAAATGGGATGTTGATCTGGAAACATATGCTGCTCTGAGTGCCCAAGATGTTCATTCTGGTTATTTGAACCGGCTATATACTAGTCGTGATTGTGAAGCTGGCCTGGTAAAGATAATGAGAGACAAATTTGAGGTAACTTCCTTGCGCTTCTTCTTTCTTTAATTACTGCTATTGTAGTAATCCTCCTAGCCCCCAAGGGCCGGTTTGTAATCTTCTTCAAACCGGGACTTGAATATAGTCCTCAATACTTTGAACTCCATCAATGTAGCCCCCAAGGGCCGGTTCAACTTAGTATAGTTAAACCGGGACTCCAATAAACATTAACATCAGAACATAACTGAGCAAATAGCCATTAGCCCCCAAGTGCCAAGTTGAATACCTGTATTGAGCTTGGGACTTTTGCGATTTAGTAATAGAGGAAAATTGAAGGTACATTAGCCCCCAAGTATCAAGCATATAACTTGTTATGTGGTTGGTACTTCAAATTCTTGTGCCATTTGTTGAAAGCCAAGCACTGTCTTCATACAGGCTGAAGGGAGGATCAAAGAAGACCGGATTACTGAGCTGCAGGAAATTTTGAAAACCCAGCAAGCTGAAACCGACAAGGCAAGGGAAGAATTAACCAGCGCTTTGAGTATGACAGAACAGCTGAAGGAGGGCTTCGAGAAGGAGCGGACTGATTGGGCCACTGAGAAGGCCGATTTAATAAAAAGAGCTGAAAATGCTGAAGCTGCTCTTAAACCGGTGGTAGATGAGCTGACCGCCGTAAAGCGGCAAGTACATTCCATGACCGCTGCTATCTTTGGTAAGTTCTTTTTGGTTTCTTGGACAACTCTGGCCTGCTTATGATAGATCCGGTTTGTGATCTTTCCTGTATTGTTACAGGTACACGCATTGGTCACTTAGGGTCAGATGTTCGGAAGAAATTGAAGGCTGCCTACACTTTAATTGAACAGCTGTATACTGAAGCGCAACGGATCATCACCACTGCATCGCATAACAATCCGGCACCTTCCTTAATCCAAGACACTCTTAATAGGCTGTCAATGCTTCCTGCTCGGATTGAAGAACTAAAGAAATCTGCTGCTCGAACCGGAGCCATTAATGCCTTGATCCGGGCAAAAGCATGGGTGCCGGATTTCGATCCTGTTGAAGCAGCTCAAGGCTATCCCAGCTTGAAGGAAGATGGCTTAGAGTTCAATGAAGATGATTTGAGGGCGATAAACCGTGCAGTACACCCTCTGGCTTGTCAATTGGCTGAAGAGGCAGACTTGTCGCGTTATCAAGCCCAGTACAATGATCAGAACAAACGAGTGCTTGCACCAACTCCTGAAGCGGAGAATCTGATTCCTCCAACCCGTCAGCATACTTACGCTCCTGATATTGAACCGTCTTCTCTAATCCATGAAGAAGCTGTCTTTCAAGCTTTAATGGGAATCGACTGGACCACTGTTGATTTCCAGCCAATGGATAGAGATGAGGAAGCTAAAGCGGCGCGGGACGATCCACAACCGTCAGACTGGATTGATGAACAGACTTGAACCGGAAGCCGGTTTAAGTGGGTGCTTTATCATGATCCACCGGAACAACAATGATTTTATTTGGGCTCCGCATTGCCTTGTAATAGGATAGTCAATACTTCTGCCTTAAATATGCCTTCGTGCATAAGTACTGATACTTTTGCTTGAAATCCGTAATCATATTTCCTGCAATCAGAAAATCTTGAACTGCGGTGGCGGTTATACCGCCAACCGGTTTATAACCTTGATATATATATATATATATATATATATATATATATATATATATATATATATATCAATGTATTTAAAACATATAATCAAATATGTGATACAAAATACCTGCCATCGCTTGGTATGAAATTGGCTTAGCCAGGCTTGAAACGGAGTATTTATAAACCGTTACCATCAAAGGGGAGAAAACAACTCCCATGTAAATCATGCTGGGTCATTATGAGCCCCCTGCTACTTCATGATGTTAACAGGAAAGTTAAACCGGGCATATTTCTCCGGAATACAAATGAACCGATTTCCGTCAGCTGAACCGGTAAAAAAAAGTGTTGTTGGTTCAAAGGAAACACAATGAAAATTGAAGAATAGTCATAAAAGAAATATGGCAGCAAAGGCAATAATAAAAATCGTTTGCAAAAACATGCTTTACTGAGCTGATCAGATGGTGTTACCATGGTCGGACAGGACCAAGCCCCCAATAGGAGTGACAATGGCTCAAGTCAGCAGGGTCCCCAAATGAAACCGTGGCAATTATGCCGATCAAAAGGCGTGGCAATGGTTCGGGTTCGACCAAGCCCCCAAGTGATTTTGTGGCCTTAGGCCGATCAAGAGGCATGACTGGTTCAGACTTGACCATGTCCCCAAGTGATCTGGTGGCTTTCGCCTATCAAAAGGTGTCACGTTGGTTCGGACACGACCAAGGCCCCAAGTGATATCACAAAGCTATTTGAAAAGCAAATTTCAAGGGGTAAACCAGAGGCCGTTTGAAAACAGAACCACTCCATGTAACCACGCATTATATGAAAAGACAGAGACCCCGCTTTAGCTGAGGCTCCGGTTTTATTATGATAATATATACACTGCCATAATATGTACATAGATAGAGCCGATGGCTCAAGTGTAGTAAGGCCGAAGATGAGCTATATTCCACGGCCTGTTGGTCTCCTCCTCTGACGTGCGTGAGTCTTTATGATCTCGAATATTAATCAGATAGTACGACCCGTTGTGCAGATTCTTGCTGACCATGAAAGGCCCCTCCCAAGGTGGGGATAACTTGTGCATATCCTTCTGATCATGGATGAGCCGAAGCACCAAATCTCCTTCTTGAAAAGTTCTGGTTCTGACCCGGCGACTGTGATAGCGACGAAGCTCTTGTTGATAAATCGCCGAGCGGGCAGCCGCTATGTCACGCTCGTCATCTAATAGGCCCAAAGCGTCTTGCCATGCTGTCTCATTGTCCACTTCAACATAAGCCGCCACACGAGGCGAATCGTGCCGGATATCACTAGGGAGAACCGCCTCTGTTCCGTAGACCATAAAAAACGGTGTGTATCCTGTAGATCGGTTGGGCGTAGTGTTGATACTCCATAACACAGATGGTAGCTCTTCAACCCAACATCCCGGTGTTCTTTGCAATGGAACCATAAGCCGGGGTTTGATGCCTCGCAAGATCTCTTGATTAGCTCGTTCTGCCTACCCATTGGACTGGGGGTGAGCCACTGATGATACATCAAGCCTGATGTGCTCACGTTCACAGAATTCCTTCATAGCACCCTTGGATAAATTGGTACCATTGTTAGTAATGATACTGTGTGGAAAGCCAAACCGGAAAATCACCTTTTTAATGAACTGCACCGCTGTAGCTGCATCACACTTGCTGACAGGCTCCGCTTCAACCCACTTGGTAAACTTGTCCACTGCCACCAAAAGGTGGGTTTTCTTATCCTTGGATCTTTTAAAAGGTCCAACCATATCCAGCCCCCATGTTGCAAACGGCCAAGTAATTGGAATCATCCTCAATTCTTGAGCCGGCACATGAGCACGCCTTGAAAATTTCTGACAGCCATCACACCGTTTAACCAAGTCCTCCGCATCAGCATGAGCTGTCAACTAGTAGAACCCGTGACGAAACGCCTTAGCCACCAGAGACTTTGAACCGGCGTGGTGACCACAATCCCCTTCATGGATTTCGCGCAAAATTTCACAACCTTCCTCAGGAGAAACGCAACGTTGAAACGCCCCTGATACACTGCAATGATGCAATTCGCCATGGATAATTGTCATAGATTTGGACCGCCGGACTATCTGCCTGGCTAAAGTCTCATCCTCTGGCAACTCTCCCCGGTTCATGTACGCAAGATAAGGAACTGTCCAATCCGGTATGACATGCAGGCCTGCCACCAATTGAGCCTCCGGATCAGGAATAGCCAAATCCGCTTCACCTAGGAGCTTGACTGACGGATTGTGCAACACATCAAGAAAGACATTAGGCGGTACCGGTTTACGCTGAGAGCCCAACCGGCTTAAAGCGTCCGCCGCTTCATTTTTTCGACGATCCACGTGATCCACCTGATAACTCTTGAAGTGACCTGCAAGAATATCCACTTCACAACGATATGCAGCCATGAGCGGATCTTTAGAATCCCAAGTGCCAGACACCTGTTGAGCTACGAGGTCCGAGTCACCGAAGCACTTCACCCGACTTAAATTCATCTCTTTAGCCATCCGGAGACCATGGAGCAAGGCTTCATACTCAGCTGCATTATTAGTACAAGGGAACATTAAGCGGAGAACATAACAAAACTTATCACCTCGTGGGGAAGTTAACACGACTCCAGCCCCTGAGCCTTCCAATTGCCTGGATCCGTCAAAATGGATAGTCCAATATGTGTGATCCGGCTTCTCCTCTGGTGCTTGCAACTCAGTCCAATCATTGATGAAATCAACAAGTGCCTGAGACTTCACCGCCGTCCGGGGTACGTATTTCAATCCGTGCGGCCCAAGTTCTATAGCCCACTTGGCAATCCGGCCGGTCGCCTCCCAGTTCTGTATGATATCGCCCAAGGGAGCTGAACTGACCACTGTGATAGGGTGCCCTTGGAAATACTGCTTCAACTTCCGGCTTGCCATGAAAACTCCATATACCAGCTTCTACCAATGCGGATACCTTTGCTTGGATTCAATAAGCACCTCGCTGATATAGTAAACCGGCCGCTGAACCGGATACTCCTTGCCTGCCTCCTTGCGTTCTACCACAATAGCCACGCTAACTACACGAGCATTGGCCGCTACATATAACAACAACGGCTCCTGGTCGACCGGAGCTGCAAGAATGGGCGGATTGGCTAATTGCCGCTTAAAGTCCTCCAACGCTTCATCAGCAGCTGGACTCCAGATGAATTGATCTGTCTTTCTCAACATCTGGTATAAAGGGATGGCCTTCTCTCCGAGGCGGCTGATAAACCGGCTCAGTGTGGCGATTCGACCCGCCAACCGCTGAACATCGTTGATACACTTCGGTTTAGCCAGGGAGGTGATGGTCGTAATCTTCTCCGGATTAGCCTCAATTCCTCTGTTGGACACAAGAAAGCCCAGCAACTTGCCTGCCGGAACACCAAAGACACATTTGGGAGGGTTAAGCATCATCTTGTAAACCCGCAAGTTGTCAAAGGTTTCCTTTAAATCATCAACCAGTGTCTCCTTCTGCCTTGACTTGACTACAATATCATCCACATAGGCGTGCACATTGCGGCCGATCTGTTTATGCAGGCAATTCTATACACACCTTTGATAAGTGGCTTGGGCGCTCTTGAGCCCAAAAGGCATAGATACATAGCAGAAGGCTCCAAAGGGAGTAATAAACGCCATCTTCTCCTGGTCCTTAACCGCCATTTTGATCTGATGATACCCAGAATATGCATCCAAAAAACTCAAACGCTCACAACCCGCCGTGGCATCAATAATCTGGTCAATGCGGGGGAGGGCAAAAGGATCCGCTGGACAAGCCTTGTTAAGATCCGTATAATCCACACACATACGCCAAGTGCCATTTTTCTTAAGAACCAGCACCGGATTAGCAAGCCACTATGGATGGAACACTTCAACGATAAAGCCAGCTGTTAAGAGCCTGGCCACCTCCTCCCCAATAGCTTTGCACCTCTCTTCGTTGAACCGGCGGAGAAATTGCTTTACCGGTTTATACTTGGGATCAACATTAAGAGTGTGCTCAACGAGTTCCCTCGGTACACCTGGCATGTCAAAAGGCTTCCATGCAAAAATGTCCCAATTCTCACGGATGAACTTGATGAGCGCGCTTTCCTATTTAGGGTCCAAGTTGGCACTGACAGTGAACTGCTTGGACGAATCGCCGGGTACGAAGTCAAGCTTGGTCTCAGCCGCTGATTTGAACTTCAGATCTGAATCATGCTCCGTAGTTGGCTTCTTAAAAGGGGTCATGTCCGCCGGATCAACATTGTCCCTATAATATTTTAACTCCTCCGTGGCACAAACCGACTCTGCATAAGCCGCATCACCTTCTTCACATTCCAAAGCAACCTTGCGGCTCCCATGAACCGTTATTGTCCCTTTGTGACCCGGCATCTTGAGCTGCAAATAGATATAACAAGGCCGTGCCATGAACTTGGCATAAGCCGGCCGCCCAAACAAGGCGTGATACGGGCTCCGGATCTTCACCACCTCAAAGGTTAGTGTCTCGGATCGGGAATCATGCTCGTCCCCAAAAGCCACCTCCAGGGCTATCTTACCAACAGGATATGCTGATTTGCCAGGCACCACACCATGGAACACCGTATTAGACGGTCTGAGATCCTTGCCTGTTAGCCCCACGCGGCGGAATGTCTCATAGTAAAGGATGTTAATACTGCTCCCTCCATCCATGAGTACCTTGCTGAATTTATAACCTCCCACCTGAGGGTCTACCACTAATGCCAACTGGCCCGGATTGTCAACCCGGGGGGGTGATCCTCCCTGCTCCACACAACAGGCTGCTCTGACCAGCGTAAATAACGCGGTACGGCCGGTTCAACAGAGTTTACTGCTCGCTTATGAAGTTTCCGGTCGCGCTTATCCGAGCTAGTTGTAAAAATGTGATACTGCCCATTGTTCAACTGTTTTGGCTGGCTCTGATAACCCGATCACTGCTGCTGCTGCTGTTGGTTGTAACCCCCTTGACCGCTCTGATTATCCTGGTCATTATTACCGCCCTGATTGAAACCTGAACCGGAAGCTCCATCGTGACCCGACCCATGGAAACCGGATCCTGAGCCACCACCTGATCCACGGTCATACCAGAAGGCATTAGAGTTTTTAAATTCCTGCATAATGAAACAATCCTTCCAAAGGTGGTTAGCCGGCGCCTCCTTCATCCCATGTTTTGGGCAAGGCTGATTCAGCAAATAGTTTAAGCGATCCGGGTTAGGATTTGGAGCCCCATTACGATTCGCTGCTTTACCTCTACGCCGCTGACCCTTGTCCTGCGCATTAGTGTTAGCCACAAAGTCCAGGCTGCCATCTGCCTTACGTTTGCCTCCGTTTCCATGGCCCGCCGTTTGTATTGATGCCCCTTAGAGCTGCTATTCTTCTTTCCCTTCCCTGCTTTGTCATCGTCGGTATCAGGATCCTTGGTACTATTAGAATCAACATACTTCACTAAAGCGGCCATGAGAGTTCCCATGTCATTACAGAACCGCTTCATACGCCCTAGCTTTTGCTTTAGAGGCTTAAACCGGCAATTGCCCTCCAGGGTTAAGATCACGGAGTCAGCATTGATCCTGTCAGACGAGTGCAAGACTTCAGAAACGCGGCGTACCCAATGGGTTGTTGACTCTCCATCCTCCTGAACACAAGCCGCCAAGTCTACTATGGATTTAGGCTGCTTACACGTATCTTTGAAATTCTGGATAAACCGGGTCCGCAACTGGGCCCATGAACTGATAGAATTAGGCGGCAGGCCCTTCAACCAAGTACGGGTTGTGCCTTCAAGCATCATGGTGAAGTACTTTGCACATGCGGTCTCATCCACATCCAGCATCTCCATTGCCATCTCGTAACTCTCTACCCATGCTTCTGGAGATAAATCAGCGGTGTAGTTCGGCACCTTGCGCGGGCCCTTGAAGTCCTTGGGCAGGCGTACATTGCGTAAAGCGGGGAATAAACAGGGTACTCCCAAGCTAGATGCGACCCCTGGTCCGGCAGAGGTGGTAGGACGAACCGGTGCAAGCTGATCCGCCACATTCGGTGCTGCTAACTCGGCCTCCATTCGTGCCCGGGCCCGGTCCACGACATCCTGAGCATCGTGAACTCCACCGGCCGGGTTATTGCCACGGGCCGCTTCACGGCCCCGTGCATTGCTTGATATGGCCGGTTCATCCAGGCACCTACTATAGCTCCGGCTTGGACGAGGTGTGGAATGAATCCGATCGCGGCTGTATGAATATGCCTCCTGTTGTATCAAAGCGGTCCGGAGAAGTTCCTTAACCCGGCGCGTCTCTATTGCTTGCGGAGAGTCTCCTTCGACCGGGATAGCTTCTAATCACGCAGCAGCTGCGACAAGATTGTCCATAGGATTAGAATAATGACCCGGAGGTGTCTGGACCGGCGGAGGAATCACAATGTTCTGTCGAGGAGGTTCCATCAGGCGGGGTTGGACCGTCGCTCCTGGCCCTGGTGCCTCGACCCGGTTTACCTCCAGGTGCCCCGGCGGATTACTGGTCCCCGCTCCCGGAGTGTGAAATAGATTTCGAGGGTCGAACCCTAACAATAGGCATGATCTGTGCTTCCGCTTCAAGACTTCCTTGATGCGTTCTGGTCGAGCATAAGCTTATAGGCCTGAGCGTCCAAAGCGGCCTGCTCTGTGGCCATCCTGTCCTTTTCTGCTGCCAAGTCGGCTTTGGCTTGTGTGATCTACTCTCTCACTTTTGCAATTTCTGCATCATGGGCCTCCTGATCCGCCGGATTGGCCTCTGCCATGAGTACGGCTAGTGCGTCAAACAGGTCAGACAGAACTTGAACCGGTGGGCGCACAAGGCCTCCTGCCCCTGCTGCCGCTGCCGCTGCTGATCCGGAGAGCATTGCTGCTGCGGTCGAAGAGTGATTCGCCGCTTGTGTACCGGCCATGAATATTCCAACCCGGTTGATCTGCTCAGGGGGGTCCGGAATGCTGTCGCCATTGGAACAGCCCCTAATCTGGTCGTCTTGCAACTGGTACAATGATTCGGTCTCTCCGGTTGAGGATTCGTCGCCGGAATAGACGACGGTCTCGCTACCGTATTCTGATTCGTTCCCATGCTCTCCTCCGTGGATGACTCCCACAAAGGCACGCCTCACGGCCGGTTTAACCTGGGTAGATCTCGCACGCTGAGCCGTCTCGACGAGGTCGGTGCGGATGTCCGGCTCAGGCCCAGGCTCACTGATCTTGCCGATAAAAACGTGTATGCCACCGAAGGGGACCCGGTACCCGTACTCGATCGAGCCGGCTTCGAGACCCCATCCTGCATCATCGATGTAGAGCTTGCCGCGACGACTCTTGGTCATCCGGCCCACAGCATAGCCTTCGAGTCCTTTGAGCTTGCCCTCCAAGATCATCAAACCATCGTGCGATAGCCCCACGGTGGGCGCCAACTGTCATGGATTTGTCATGGCAGATGTCCTCATGAAAGGACTTAGTCATGGAGCCATCGCTACGGTTTAACTTGAAGGGGTTAAAGCAGACACAAAGACACAAGGGTTTATACTAGTTCGGCCCCTTCGATGAAGGTAAAAGCCTACGTCTAGTTGTGATGGAATTGATGTAGTTTCGATGGCTAGGGAGCAAACAAGCTTCACCTAGGCTCGAGTTGTTGTTGTCTATCCTTGAACCGCCGCTAGGTCGTCCCCTTATATACACGGGTGACGCCCGTCGGTCCACAGAGTCCCACACCGGTTCATACTCGTATCCCGGTTGGTCTCTCTCTATTCCTAACTTACAATACAAGTTTATATACCAAGCCGGTTTACGGCTACAGGTTCTAAACCGACTACAGGCCTTGGGCCTTCATCTGCTTAATCACCTTTACATTACTAATGAAGTTAACCCGGCCCAGGTAGGCCGGTTCACGCCCAGTGGTAATACCCCCAACACATATGGTTGTCGCTTTATTGTATGAAATGCAAACGCCCTGTAATTGCTTTACTTTATCTCTAAGCGGTAGCGATAGTCATAGAAGCAATAGATGGCGTAACGACAACGATGCTACGATGGATATCAAGGTGTCGCGCCGGTGACGATGGTGATCATGACGGTGCTTTGAAGATGGAGATCACAAGCACAAGATGATGATGGCCATATCATATCACTTATATTGATTGCATGTGATGTTTATCCTTTATGCATCTTATCTTGCTTTGATTGACGGTAGCATTTTAAGATGATCTCTCACTAATAATCAAGAAGTGTTCTCCCTGAGTATGCACCATTGCGAAAGTTCTTCGTGCTGAGACACCACGTGATGATCGGGTGTGATAGGCTCTACATTCAAATACAGCGGGTGCAAAACAGTTGCACATGCGGAATACTCAGGTCATACTTGACGAGCCTAGCATATACAGATATGGCCTCGGAACACGGAGACCGAAAGGTCGAACATGAATCATATAGTAGATATGATCAACATAGTGATGTTCACCATTGAAACTACTCCATCTCACGTGATGATCGGACATGGTGTAGTTGATATGGATCACGTAATCACTTAGAGGATTAGAGGGATGTCTATCTAAGTGGGAGTTCTTAAGTAATATGATTAATTGAACTTAAATTTATCATGAACTTAGTCCTGATAGTTTTTTGCAAATTATGTTGTAGATCAATAGCTTGCGTTGTTGCTTTCATATGTTTATTTTGATATGTTCCTAGAGAAAATTGTGTTGAAAGATGTTAGTAGCAATGATGCGGATTGGATCCGTGATCTGAGGTTTATCCTCATTGCTGCACAGAAGAATTATGTCCTTAATGCACCGCTAGGTGACAGACCTATTGCAGGAGCAGACGCGGATGTTGTGAATGTTTGGCTAGCTCAATATGATGACTACTTGATAGTTTAGTGCCCCATGCTTAACGGCTTAGAATCGGGACTTCAAAGACGTTTTGAACGTCATGGATCATATGAGATGTTCCAGGAATTGAAGTTAATATTTCAAGCAAATACCCGAATTGAGAGATATGAAGTCTCCAACAAGTTCTATAGCTAAAAATGGAGGAGAATCGCTCAACTAGTGAGCATGTGCTCAGATTGTTTGGGTACTTCAATCGCTTGAATCAAGTGGGAGTTAATCTTCCAGATAAGATAGTGATTGACAGAATTCTCTAGTCACCACCACCAAGTTAGTAGAACTTCATGATGAACTATAATGCAAGGGATGACAAAAACGATTCTCGAGATCTTCGTGATGCTGAAATCGACGAAGGTAGAAATAAAAAAAAGAGCATCAAGTGTTGATGATTGACAAGACCACTAGTTTCAAGAAAAGGGCAAAGGGAAAGAAAGGGAACTTCAAGCAGAATGGCAAGCAAGTTGTCACTCCCGCGAAGAAGCCCAAAGCTGGACCAAAGCCTGAAACTGAGTGATTATACTGCAAAGGAAATGGTCACTAGAAGCGGAAATGCCTTGAAAATTTGGTGGATAAGAAGGATCGCAAAGTGAACAAGGGTATATTTGATATACATGTTATTGATGTGTACCTTACTAGTGTTTATAGTAACCCCTGAGTATTTGATACTTGTTCGGTTGCTAGGATTAGTAACTCGAAACAGGAGTTACAAGATAAACAGAAACTAGTTGAGGGTGAAGTGATGATGTGTGTTGGAAGTGGTTCCAAGATTGATATGATCATCATCGCACACTCCCTATACTTTCGAGATTAGTGTTGAACCTAAATAAATGTTATTTGGTGTTTGCGTTGAGCATGAATATGATTTGATCATGTATATTGCAATACGGTTATTCATTTAAAATCAGAGAATAATTGTTGTTCTGTTTAAATGAATAAAACCTTTGATGGTCATACACCCAATGAAAATAGTTTGTTGGATCTCGATCGTAGTGATACACATATTCATAATATTGATGCCAAAAGATGCAAAGTTGATAATGATAGTGCAACTTATTTGTGGCACTGCCGTTTGGGTCATATCGGTGTAAAGAGCATGAAGAAACTCCATAAAGATGGATTTTCGGAATCACTTGGTTATGAATCATTTGATGCTTGCGAACTGTGCCTTTTGGGAAAGATGACTAAAACTCCGTTCTCCGGAACAATGGAACAAGCTACTGACTTATTGGAAATAATACATACCGATGTATGCGGTCCAATGAGTGTTGATGCTCGTGGCAAGTATCGTTATTTTCTGACCTTCACAAGATGATTTGAGCAGATATGGGTATATCTACTTGATGAAACATAAGCCTGAAATAGTTGAAAGGTTCAAAGAATTTCAGAGTGAAGTGGAAAAATCATCGTAACAAGAAAAATAAAGTTTCTGCGATCTGATCACGGAGGCGAATATTTGAGTTACGAGTTTGGTCTTCAATTAAAACAATGTGGAATAGTTTCACAAACTCACGCCACCTGGAACACCACAATGTAATGGTGTGTCCGAAAGTCGTAATCGTACTTTACTAGATATGGTGCGATCTATGATATCTCTTATCAATTTACCACTATCGTTTTGGGGTTATGCATTAGAGACAGCTGCATTCACGTTTAATAGGGCACCATCTAAATCCGTTGAGACGACACCGTATGAACTATGGTTTAGCAGTAAACCTAAGCTGTCGTTTCTTAAAGTTTGGAGTTGCGATGCTTATATGAAAAAGGTTTTCAACCTGATAAGCTCGAACCCAAATTGGAGAAGTGCGTCTTCATAGAATACCCAAAAGAAACTGTTGGGTACTCCTTCTATCACAAATCCAAAGGCAAAACATTCGTTGCTAAGAATGGATCCTTTCTAGAGAAGGAGTTTCTCTCGAAAGAAGTGAGTGGGAGGAAAGTAGAACTTGATGAGGTAACTGTACCTGCTCCCTCATTTGAAAGTAGTTCATCACAGAAATCTGTTCCTGTGACTACTACACCAATTAGTGAGGAAGTTAATGATGATGATCATGAAACTTCAGATTAAGTTACTACAGAATCTCGTAGGTCTTACAGAGTAAGATCCGCACCAGAGTGGTACGGTAATCCTGTTCTGGAAGTTATGTTACTAGACCATGACAAACCTACGAACTATGAAGAAGCGATGGTGAGCCCAGATTCCACAAAATGGCTTGAGGCCATGAGATCTGAGATAAGATCCATGTATGAAAACAAAGTATGGACTTTGATTGACTTGCCCAATGATTGGCGAGACATTGAGATTAAATGGATCTTCAAGAGGAAGACGGACGTTGATAGTGTTACTATCTACAAAGCTAGAATTGTCGCAAAAGGTTTTCGACAAGTTCAAGGTGTTAACTACGATGAGAATTTTTCACTCGTATCTATGCTTAAGTCTATCTGAATCATGTTAGCAATTGCCGCATTTTATGAAATCTGGCAAATGGATAAACAAAACTGCATTCCTTAATGGTTTTCTTAAAGATGAGTTGTATATGATGCAACCAAAAGGTTTTGTCAATCCTAAAGGTGTTAACAAAATGTGCAAGCTCCATCGATCCATCTATGGACTGGTGCAAGCATCTCGGAGTTGGAATATATGCTTTGATAAATTGATCAAAGGATATAGTTTTATACAGACTTACGGTGAAGCCTGTATTTACAAGAAAGTGAGTGGGAGCACTACAGCATTTCTGATAAGTATATGTGAATGACATATTGTTGATCGGAAATAATGTAGAATTATTCTGCATAGCATAAAGGAGTGTTTGAAAGGAGTTCTTTAAAAGAAAGACCTCAGTAAAGCTGCTTACACATTGAGCATCAAGATCTATATAGATAGATCAAGACGCTTGATAAGATTTTTTCAATGAATACATACCTTGATAAATTTTTGAAATAGTTCAAAATGGAACAGTCAAAGAAGGAGTTCTTGTCTGTGTTGCAAGGTGTGAAGTTGAGTAAGACTCAAGACCCGACCATGGCAGAAAATAGAAAGAGAATGAAAAGTCATTCCCTATGCCTCAGTCATAGGTTCTATAAAGTATGCTATGCTGTGAACCAGACATATTGTATACCTTGCTCTGAGTTTGGCAAAGGAATACAATTTTGATCTAATAGTAGATCACTGGCAACAGTCAAGAATATCTTTAGTAAGGACTAAGGAGATGTTTCTCGATTATGGAGGTGATAAAAGAGTTCGTTGTAAAAGTTACATCGGTGCAAACTTTTACACTAATCTAGATGACTCTAAGTCTCATACTGGATACATATTGAAAGTGGGAGCAATTAAGCTAGAGTAGCTCCATGCAGAGCACTGAAGACATAGAATGTTTGCAAAATACATACGACTCTGAATGTGACAGACCCGTTAACTAAACTTCTCTCACAAGCAAAACATGATCATACCTTAGTACTCTTTGGGTGTTAATCACATAGCGATGTGAACTAGATTATTGACTCTAGTAAACCCTTTGGGTGTTGATCACATGATGATGTGAACTATGGGTATTAATCACATGCAGATGTGAATATTGGTGTTAAATCACATGGCGATGTGAACTAGATTATTGACTCTAGTGCAAGTGGGAGACTGAAGGAAATATGCCCTAGAGGCAATAATAAAGTTATTATTTATTTCCTTATATCATGATAAATGTTTATTATTCATGCTAGAATTGTATTAACCGGAAACATAATACATGTGTGAATACATAGACAAACATATAGTCACTAGTATGCCTCTACTTGACTAGCTCATTAATAAAAGATGGTTATGTTTCCTAACCATAGACATGTGTTGTCATTTGATTAATGGGATCACATCATTAGGAGAATGATGTGATGGACATGACCCATTCCGTTAGCCTAGCACTTGATCGTTTAGTATATTGCTATTGCTTTCTTCATGACTTATACATGTTCCTGTAACTATGAGAATTATGCAACTCCCGTTTACCGGAGGAACACTTTGGGTACTACCAAACGTCACAACGTAACTGGGTGATTATAAAGGAGTACTACAGGTGTCTCCGAAGGTACATGTTGAGTTGGCGTATTTCAAGATTAGGTTTTTGTCACTCCGATTGTCGGAGAGGTATCTCTGGGCCCTCTCGGTAATGCACATCATTATAAGCCTTGCAAGCAATGTGACCAAATGAGTTGGTTACGGGATGATGCATTACGGAACGAGTAAAGAGACTTGCCAGTAACGAGATTGAACTAGGTATTGGATACCGATGATCAAATCTCGGGCAAGTAACATACCGATGACAAAGGGAACAACGTATGTTGTTATGCGGTTTGACCGATAAAGATCTTCGTAGAATATGTAGGAACCAATATGGGCATCCAGGTTCCGCTATTGGTTATTGACCGAGAATAGTTCTAGGTCATGTCTACATAGTTCTCGAACCCGTAGGGTCCGCACGCTTAACGTTACGATGATAGTTTTATTATGAGTTTATAAGTTTTGATGTACCGAAGTTTGTTCGGAGTCCCGGATGTGATCACGGACGTAACGAGGAGTCTCGAAATGGTCGAGACATAAAGATCGATATATTGGAAGCCTATATTTGGACATCAGAATCATTCCGGGTGAAATCGGCATTTTACGGGAGTACCGGGAGGTTACCGGAACCCCCCGGGGGGTTATTGGGCCTACATGGGCCTCGAGGGATAAGAGGGAAGGAGGCAGGAGGGGGCCGCGCGCCCCTCCCCTTCCTAGTCCGAATAGGACAAGGGAAGGGGGCGGCGCCCCCCCCCCCCTTTCCTTCCGCTCTTCCTCCTCTTTCCCCCTTCTCCTATTCCAACTAGGAAAGAAGGGAGTCCTACTCCCGGTGGGAGTAGGACTCTCCCCTTGGTGCGCCCTCCTTGGCCGGCCGCCTCCTCCCCCCTGGCTCCTTTATATACGGGGGCGGGGGGCACCCCATACACACACAAGTTGATCTACGGATCGTTCCTTAGCCGTGTGCGGTGCCCCCCTCCACCATATTCCACCTCGGTCATATCGTCGCGGAGTTTAGGCAAAGCCCTGCGCCGGTAGAGCATCATCATCGTCACCACGCCGTCGTGCTGACGGAACTCATCCCCGAAGCTTTGCTGGTTCGAAGCCCGGGGATCGTCATCGAGCTGAACGTGTGCTGAACTCGGAGGTGCCGTACGTTCGGTACTTGGATCGGTCGGATCATGAAGACGTACGACTACATCAACCGCGTTGTGCTAACGCTTCCGCTTACGGTCTACGAGGGTACGTGGACAACACTCTCCCCTCTCGTTGCTATGCCATCACCATGATCTTGCATGTACGTAGGAATTTTTTTGAAATTACTACGTTCCCCAACAATAATTAACTTAATTAATTTTGTTTAATTAAGCTAAACAAGTAACTAAGCTAATTAAACATTAGTTACATAATTAACCTGGTTAGTTAATTAGTTATTTAATTAGTATGACAGTGGGGCCCACCCCTAATTAATTCTGATTAGACTAAATTAAATTTGGATAATTAACATGTGTCTCTGACCAGTGGGACCCATTGGTCAGGTTGACCAGTCAACTCTGTTGACTGCTGATGTCAGCATGACATCATGCTGATGTCATTATTCCATTTTCGAATTAATTTAAATAATTAATTAAATTCCAGAAATTAATAAAATCTTTAGAAAATCATAACTTTTAATCCGTAACTCGGATTAAATTATTTTCAACATGAAAGTTGCTCAAAACGACGAGACGAATCCGGATACGTAGCCCGTTCATCCACCACACATCCCTAGCATAGCAAACACGCAACTTTCCCCCTTCGGTTCATCTGTCCGAAAACGCGAAACACCGGGAATACTTTCCCGGGTGTTTTCCCCCTTCGACGGTATCACCTACTACCGCGATTGGGCACACCTAGCATCGTTACTTGTCATGTCATGCATCGATATGCATCTGTTTGCATGGTATTCATTGTTTCTTCCCCCTCTTCTCTCCGGTAGACTACGAGACCGACACTGCTGCTGCCCAGTTCGACTACGGAGTTGACGACCCCTCCTTCTTGCCAGAGCAACCAGGCAAGCCCCCCCCCCTTGATCACCAGATATCACCTATTCTTCTCTATATTGCTTGCATTAGAGTAGTGTAGCATGTTACTGTTCGGTTACTCCTATTCTGTTGCATAGCCTGTCATTGTTGCTACAGTCATTGATACCCTACCCGCAATCCTAAATGCTTAGTATATGATGCTAGTTTATCATCATTGGCCCTACATTCTTGTCAGTCTGCCTTGCTATACTATCGGGCCGTGATCACTTGGGAGGTGATCACGGGTATATACTATACATCCATACACTTTACAGATGGTGACTAAAGTCGGGTCAGCTCGTTGAGTACCCGCAAGTGATTCTGATGTGGGGGCTGGAAGGACAGGTGGCTCCATCCCGATAGAGGTGGGCCTGGGTTCCCAACGGCCCCCAACTGTTACTTTGTGGCGGAGCGTCGGGGCAGGTTGAGACCGCCTAGGAGAGAGGTGGGCCTGGCCCTGTTCGGCGTTCGCGGATACTTAACACGCTTAACGAGATCTTGGTATTTGATCTGAGTCTGGCCACTGGCCTATACGCACTAACCAACTACGCGGGAACAGTTATGGGCACTCGACGTCGTGGTATCAGCCGAAGCCTTCTTGACGTCAGCGACGGAGCGGCGCGCACCGGATTGGACTGGAACGCCTACTCTTGTATAAGGGAGGCTAGGTCTTCTTCCGGCCGCCCTCGCAACATGCAGGTGTGCAATGGGCGATGGGCCCAGACCCCTGCGCGCATAGGATTTAGACCGGCATGTTGACCTCTCTGTTGTGCCTAGGTGGGGTTGCGACGTGTTGATCTTCCGAGGCCGGGCATGACCCAGGAAAGTGTGTCCGACCAAATGGGATCGAGCATGTTGGGTTATGTGGTGCACCCCTGCAGGGAAGTTAATCTATTCGAATAGCCGTGATCTTCGGTAACAGGACGACTTGGAGTTGTACCTTGACCTTATGACAACTAGAACCGGATAGTTAATAAAACACACCCTTCCAAGTGCCAGATACAACCCGGTGATCGCTCTCTAACAGGGCGACGAGGAGAGGATCGCCGGGTAGGATTATGCTATGCGATGCTACTTGGAGGACTTCAATCTACTCTCTTCTACATGCTGCAAGATGGAGGCTGCCAGAAGCGTAGTCTTCGACAGGATTAGCTATCCCCCTCTTATTCTGGCATTCTGCAGTTCAGTCCACTGATATGGCCTCCTTACACATATACCCATGCATATGTAGTGTAGCTTCTTGCTTGCGAGTACTTTGGATGAGTACTCACGGTTGCTTTGCTCCCTCTTTTCCCCCATTTTCCTCTTCTTCTCGGATGCCGCAACCAGACTTTGGAGCCCAGGAGCCAGACGCCACCGTCGACGACGACTACTACACTGGAGGTGCCTACTACTACGTGCAGGCTGCTGACAACGACCAGGAGTAGTTAGGAGGATCCCAGGCAGGAGGCTTGCGCCTCTTTCGATCTGTATCCTAGTTTGTGCTAGCCTTCTTAAGGCAGACTTGTTTACTTCTGTCTGTACTCAGATATTGTTGCTTCCGCTGACTCGTCTATGATCGAGCACTTGTATTCGAGCCCTCGAGGCCCCTGGCTTGTATTATGATGCTTGTATGACTTATTTATGTTTTTAGAGTTGTGTTGTGATATCTTCCCGTGAGTCCCTGATCTTGATCGTACACGTTTGCGTGCATGATTAGTGTACGATTGAATCAGGGGCGTCACAGCAACCAAAAACTGCCTCATCGTGCCAAGATTTGTGTAATTTTGAATCAACGGCGATCCAGGCGTGTGGGCGGGTTGGAGAAGTGCCACACGTGTGGGCGTTAGTCTTTCCGTATCTCAGTGATGTTTGATCATTCATCCATGCCTGTTGCTTTCTCCTATTTTGCTTTCATTTTTTTTTCGAAACGGAGGCAAAAGATTTGCCTCATCGATTAATTAAGAAGAAGAGAATTGCCCAGTTAATTTTCGGAAAACCGGGCGAAAACCGTTACAAACAACCCAACGGCGTACTACTCACACAACAAGAAACACCGTGACCGCACATGTGGCCCTCCCAATGCACCACAAACGCAACCCTCGACACTTGTACAACACAACGGAGCTTCACACAAGAACACCGACGACAATAAAAACTAAGCACTCTCCATCATGAAATCGCGGGAGCCTTCCAGATAACACCGCCCTTCTTGCTTTTGTTTATCTTTGCTTTCTCCCTATTGGGTTTCTTCTTGAGGAGGCATCCATTTGTGTTGCCAGATCCATACTGATCAGCCACCCATTTGTCAAGAAAGTCATAGAATTCATTGTACTTCTTGATGTAATTGTCGTCAACCAAGGGGCTCCTAGGGGCAGGTACCAACAAACCATCCACATCGACATCGTCGACCCAAGGAACCCCCAACACGACATCCTCCACCATAGGAACCATAGACACAATGGACTTCGGCGCCTCCAGTTGCTCACATGACAGAGGCGAAACATGTCCCTCACACAAAGTCGCCGATGAGTCCACCTCCAACCGCTTCAATGACAGAGGTGAAGCAGGGCTCGAACATATATCCCGAAGCTCGGGCATGAGCCGCAGCACCGGAGCCGCAAGCACGGCGATGGAGTCACCCACAGCGGTAGGCACCACAACTGATGGTGCAGACACCGACAATGAATTTTCCCGAACACGAGGGGAGAAACAACCATAGGGCTCTGCCCCGCTGTCCTCCTTGGAGTCAACAACGACCACACCAAGAGGTTGTGGCATCTGCGTGGCCAGCAATGTAGTCGGCACAAGAGAGAGCCTACTCAAAGCAGCCTCCGCTCGCTCTAGGAAGCTCTCAATTCGTGCCTGCCACCCTTGAAGCAACTCGGTCTGGTCAGCCAGAGCGGTCTGAAGCACCACATTGGATGGGGATGTCGGGCTAGCGGAAGCAGAAACCACAGACGCCCAAGATCCACGACGAATCGCAATGGAGGGGAGCGTGGATTTCATTCGGCCCTCTCTTGGAGCAGGAGGTTGACGATGCTGGGTGTCGAGGCGAGAGACGGGTGGGGCGGCAAGACATGCCAGCGAGCTGAGAGGACGCCATGGGTTGTGGCAGTCGCGAGCACGATGACCGTTCTGCAAGCAACGACAACATCGGAAGGGATCTCTGCAGACCTCCGCACGGTGCCCAGGGGCTAGGCATCTGCAGCAGCGACCGCGGAGCCAAGCAGGGATAGGCCGGGGAGCCATGACCGAGGTCGGCGGCGCCGGACAACACCGGCCACCAACCTTCACCCATCCCTACTCTGAAGACGCCTCAGGAGCAGCAGCGATAACAGCAGCAGCAGCCGAATGGCTCACCCTGCTGGAGCACCTGGCAGCCAATGGCGTCAGTGGGGCGAGCTCGCCGTCATCTTCAATGATGCAGGTGTCATCGGCGAGGGAAGCCCACGACATGGCCAGCGACGGCTGTGGGGCCCGCAAAACGGCGTCGGGGGCGAGCACCTCGTTGGAGCTCCGGGAACTTGGCCGCGCCGGAGCAAGCCCCGAAGGGAGAGATGGCTCCTCCCCAACCGCAACGGTCGTGATAACCGAGCAGGGGCTCGACGCAGGCTGCAGCGACCCATTCAGCAGGAGCTCCGGAGGGGCCAAAGTGACCTCGAAGGCGCGCGGTGGAGGAGGCAGCTGCATCTCGAGATCCAGAACGGAGCCCTCACAAGCGGGGATGACGAGCTGAGACATCAGCGGCCGGTGGACGTCTCCGGGAGCATTGGGCGGTGAGACGGAGGTGGAGGCCGGGGTCTCCACCGTCGGAGAAGGCCGGGACGTCGACAAAGAGGCTCACATCACCACACGACCCAATGGCGGAGGCTGCTGACTGCAGGGTTGAAGGAGGGCAGGTGAGGGAGGAGATCTCGCTGATTCTGGATCCAGGCCCGACGGAGGCGGAGGAGGCCGGAGCAGCAAGATCCGGCCGGCGGCGGCCGCACGATCACTGGACGGCGAGCGTCGCGAGAGCCCACATACCTGTTGCTCCGTCCCAGTTTTTTGCTGTGGTGCAATGCTTGCTTTCATTTTTAATGGAACACATGTACTCCCTTCATTCCAAAATAGATGACCCAACTTTGTATTAAAGTTAGAATAAAGTTGAGTCATCTATTTTGAAACGGAGGGAGTAACATCGAATACTCCTATTTTCATTGTGCGGAAGAGTCAGGGATGAGCTCTATACTCCGTGATATTTTGTGTTCGTTCTTTTCTTTAGTAGCAAAAAAAAAAAGCCGCATTGTCTTTATTAAAATGAAGAGTTTGTGCACAATTGACGCAAAACATAAACAAAATCATACATAAAGATTACTCGGTCACAGCGATTGTCGTGACCCAGCAATAATCGATCTGATGGGGGTATATATATTACTACCTCCGTAAATTTTAGTGACCTAAAACGTCTTCTGTTTGTTTACGGAGGGAGCACTTACGTTGATTGTACGTTGGAATGTTCAAATCACGAGAAACTAAGAAGCAGGGCCTAGTGATTGATACAGGAGCCGAGGGAGGTGACTGCTAAAGTCACAGTAGTTGAGGTGTTTGGCACGAGTCATCTAGAGGGAAGCAGTGAGGTCGTACTGACATGACATGATGGTAACCGATCAACTGCTGGAACAGGACCTATATGATCAACAATGAGATGGCACCTTCTTGTCATTGTTCTTTTCTCCAAAATGAGGGTTTCCCCCTCCAGCCTCTACTTCATCGATTGATGGAGACGGCCACGACCGTTCAAAGAATTAATTAGTTGTAAGTTTAATACTACTAATAAACAGAGAGATATTTGAACTTGCTGCTTGATGTTTGGCAGTCTCCGGTCTACCCCCCATTGTTTGATGAGCAAGATATCCACGGTGCGTGGGACCCTGGTCCTGCGGAGTCCAAGGTCAAAAAAGTCCATGAAAACCGCGGGAATTGAGGGAATACATATACAGCCGGCTGCCCCCGGTCGGCCGCACCAGCTGCTGTACTACAGTTTCATTAGCTTAGGAAACGGGCAACTGCGTGCTCGGAGCGGTGTAAACACGTCGTCGTCGTCCCTGTCGTTAATCTCAAGGTTTTCATTTTTGTAGTACTACTGTACTCCACTATGCAGCTGCCCAGATGTGTACGCGACATCGCGTTGAGCCTCGCGCTCTGTCGATTGGTGCCATCCTTCTCAGCGACTTATCTTATCTAGGCCCGGTGCACTGCACCAGTGGCACACGTACGTGCACACGATCAACAGACGGAGAGATGTACGCAAAGGCGAGCCTGACTTGCCAAAAAGCAATCGCACCTCCGATATCTCACTTCTCACGACATGAAAGGCGGCTAGGGTTTTCTCCTGTGGGTGACGTGCCCCCGCCGTCTCCCTCGGCTCCGGGTGTCTTTCGGCCAGCGGCAGTGAGGCCGTGGGGGGATGATGTTTTATCGGTGGTTGTGACACTGCAATGGTGTCATTCATCAGCGGTGCCTGCTAATGTCTTCGTGTCATGTCCCCCTCTCGTTGGTGCGTTTCGGCATTGACGGAGGATGTCTGGAGCTTCGGTCTCGGCGAAGTCCAAGGCCTCATTTGTTGTTGGTTCGTAAAGGTGCTCTTCAACGGTGTGGACGATGACAATTCGTGTTTTGGTCTGCTAGCTCCTTCTCCATGTGTCGATCAAAGCACGACTTCATAGGGAAGCTAGCGAGGCAAGTTTGTCCAGAACTGGGATGATTGTCCAGCTTTCTTCGTTGCCTTCTTTCTCTAGGACAACGGTTTGATCCTCAATTCGTTGTTTTGGTACCTTCTTACTCCGTTCGACGACTTCCCAGTCGTAGTGTCAACAACGCTGCCCTGGCTTCGAGGGTGCTTCGGAGATCCAGAGGTGACATCAAATTTTGTCGAGGATGCACTACTGATAGCTGCATGAAGAAGAAAACTTTGGTATACCCAAGGTATTGCATATCATGTGCTCCCACACCTTAAGGCGAGGACTATCCAAGGTAACAAACCCAAGTGGGAGATTTTCACGAGCACAAGGGATCCCTTTTATCCCGTGGGGGTGATCCCCCTTTTCCATTTGTTAATTGGCGCCCCATTCTCCCGTGAGGAAACAAATGATGGATCTGCAAGGAGCTCATCGGGGGAGGGGGTGTGGGTGGGTGTAAGGGAAGTCATAAACATGAAAAAACAAAACGAGGTGAGAATGAGGAGAAGGAGGGTACCAACCTTCGTCAAAAGGACAAGGAAGATAGCCGTCGGGCGACCACCGTTGTCTGAAGGTACAAAAGCTTTATGGAGTGGTGGAACTCCGGGAAGAAGACGACCACTGGGTCATCGTCGGAGGGCAAAGAAACTCGAAATCTAGCATTGGGGGACATCGTCAGAGGAAGTGGATGTGTTGCTCTCAGTCGCTAGGCGGAGGAGATCGAGGTGTGTGCCGTCGCCTCTCAAT